>NW_026046422.1:0-210781 GCF_023864275.1 Schistocerca cancellata | reverse complement strand
TAGCGGATCACGTTGGATCAAGTAGACGCTTTTTTAATTTGAAAATGCAATTGGCCGTTTCGTAGTATAATGAAACAAGTACATTTGCCCTGAAATGGCTTGCAGTGTGTTAGGCGATTGTGTAAAGAGAGAGAGAGAGAGCGCTATTTATTGTCCTGGAAACTCTTGGTGAACCCTTTCCGCATCTCAGTTCTAGATGATTTGAGGGTGTTTACTTGCACTGCAGTTGCACAACAGCATATAAGCCGATATTTGGAAGTGAATGATGAATTGAGAGGCTTTGTAATAAATACTAGTATGTGATTAGTAGATTGTGTTTTGAAACCCAAAATTATTTTTACCGCACAAGTTTGTGATTTGTAGGTATGATGTGAGTGAGATTTGGGCTGTAGATGGTGGTTAGTTGGGCAGGATGAGCATTTCAATTGTTTTCAATAGAGTGGATATTAGTGGCACTGGCTTGTTGCCATAATGTGGCATTGGTTCTTTGTTCATAACAGTGTACTCAGTTTTGTAGAAGATTTAGGTGAGAAAGAGACAGTTGTTGAATATGACATAGATAGCTAGAGATGAATTGAGTAGCAATTTCCTGGTAGTTGTAGTTTGGGTATGATGTGTCTCAGTGAGAGATAAATCTTGAAATGGAAGGGTTGTTCCTAGCTACAGTCTTGGAAACTATGTATCTGCTGTTGACTCCAATGTTTTCAAGATTACTTGTGTACAAAATTGGCCAGACTTTGCAGTTTCTTCTTCAGTAAATCAGTGGAAGGTGGTGCAGATAATGGTATAAATGTTCAGTGCCTCCTGTGAGTTGTTGATGCTGCTTGTCTTTTAAGTAAAATTGATAGGGGCTCTTGATTGACCCAGCCATAGACAGAGCTGGTGCATACTTGGCTTGAGAAGACTTTGGCCAGTAAATGATGAAATACCAACACATTGCTCACAACAAAGCTCCTTTCCCTGCATTCTAGTTTCCCTCGGGTATAGAGTGACATGATATTGGCAGATAATCACTTTGATCAGGCTGTTTTTTTTTTTTTTTTAATGCTCTTTTACCAGAATCCATTCATAGTGATAACTGTGTTCTCTGGTGGAACACGATGAGAACATTGTGTGAAGTGCACAGAAGTAGCTATTTGAGTGTGTGTGAAAATGTGAGGTAACCACTGTTACTCCTAAATTTCTGTGGAATTAAGTTTTCTGTGTGTGTCTGAAAATCCAAGTGGTTCAAGTTGGTAGTTTATTTGTTGCAAGCGAAAAAAGCTTTTTAGTAAACTGAGGCACTAGCATTAGTTTCCTGTTCACTGTGACAAGGAAGCTAGTATAAAAAGTAGTTTGTGGTTTTGTTTGCAAAGAAGTGCTCATGGGATGTAAGCACTGCTTGAGATTATTCTGAGATGATTTTTTGAGGGGGGGGGGGGGGGAGATTGCTAAACATCTAGCATTTTAGTAAGGAGCTTGTCGGAGTAGTCGTAAAATTGTTATTTTATGAGAAATTTCTTTATTCATAGCACATGGCCATCATAGTTGAAGCATAAAGATTGGCATGGTATGCGTAGGTCTGTAAAATGTCCTGACAGTGATGTTCACAGAGACTTGTTGTATACTTTGATTCTTCATCTGTTTAACAGTAGACATAAGAAATGTATTAGTGGAGCAAGTAGCTGTGAAATTACTGGCGTATGATTGATAGTATGGACGTGGCGCTGAGTGTAAGTGTTTGTTTAGCTGTGGGTGTTTTCATAATTGCCATGTGAGGAAAAGCAATACTCGTGATAGGCGAAAAGAGATACAGAGAGAAACACATTTATTGCGAGTATTATATATCAGCAGCTCTTGGGCGGGTATCAAGCTAGACGCAAAGTGAAACGAAAGAGGAAGTATGCATGAAAGTGGCGATATATCGACAAGAGTTTGCACTGTTAGGGTGAGGTGAATAAACTAGTGCGGTGCGAAAATTTTCGAAGAGAGAGGCGGCTTTAAAGAAAGCACAAGAGTCGTATGAACGCCGTCTTGTGTGTTTGTCTTTCAGTGGCTATTTGGCATGTCTGCTTGCGCCATAGGATGCTACTGTATGTGCCCCAGGCCCCCATCTAGCGGCCGGAGGTGCAAGCGGTGTTTACATACAGTCTCGCGTGAGGCAATGGTCTCTCATTTCGGAAGACAAGAAGCACTGGTAGCGCACAAAATAGCTGAGTGAGATCATGGCGGCCAAGTAAGAGTAGAAGTAGGTTCTTTGCAGAATGTCCGAGCTTAAGAAATTCTTCGATAAGTAAATCGCGAAATGTGAAGAGTGTGTCGTATTCTCGTAGGGCGTGTTGACGGTCTCGTGGCATAAGTAGCGAGCGGTGATAGCTTGCTAGCAAGATCATACTTCACAGGATCATTTCTGTAGTATGTCTTCAACTCTCTCTAGTTCAAAGCTGGAGTAGACGTAACCACGATGATGAGTGGTAGCACTGTCCCTGAGCGTGAGGCTTGCGATCGAGATTCATCGCATCTTGGTTGTAATCGATGATCGTTCACCACATTCTGAGGGATGTGGGAAGGGAATAGCGCTTTCCGAGTGGTGGTTTTATTATATAGAATAGAAGCAAGCATAAGTCATACTTTTGGTATCGGGACCCGCGTCGTTGCAGCAATGTCGCTACAGGTTGTGGAAGGACTTTGATTGCGACATGTCATGAAAGCCTTGTGGGAGTTTCTCGAGTGGCACGGGGACGAGCCATTTGATTTGGCCTGCTCCAAGTGCTAGGCTTGGATGACAACGACGTACTTTTGAGTTACAAGAATGAGTGAGCAACACAAGAAGAGTGCAATTGATGACCATAAACGGCTGACACACAACACAGTCTTGATAATCAGCACTAATGCATGATGTACGGAACATTTAGGAGGAGCGCGTTTGGCTAGCAAACATGAATTGAGTGATTTGCAAGGCACTGTTATCTGCAAGAAGGAATGCATGGAATTCGCAAATGAATAAGACTGGTTCAAATACTATCGACAGAAATTTTATTTCTGTTGTCAACTAGTATTAATTAGTTGTGTGGGAGCAGGGGGATATTTCCCTTGCACCATACATCTACATACAGGTTGCGTCTGATGTGGCCTAGTTTTGCGTTCAAAGAACTATCTAGTTGCCTGTTTTTTCAGTGAACGAGTGTGGTGGGGAGGAGAGAGATTAGTGTTAGATGCAGAGCAGTGCGGGCAGTTAGTTGTGTGTCTGACGGTGGGTCGCCGAGAGGAATTAGGCGTGCTGCCATCTGTCGGCAGGTGAGGTAATGAAGCAGCTTGAATGGTGACAGAAATGATGAAAATAGTTATCTAAAGAGTAATATCGACGACATTTGGCAGACACGTATTTCAGCGCTGACAGTTAGTTTGGGGTGTGTGCTTGCATGGCACTGGAAGTCTGTTGACGGTAGAGAAGTAGACAAGACGGAAAGAATTTTCCGCGTTCTCGCGGAGAAGCAATAGAGAAGCAGCCATAAGTATTGAAGTGAGGGCTTTGATCGGCACTCTGGTTTCCCTTCAAAACGAATAAATCTTTCGCCTTTTACTAAAGATTTCCGTGGAGGGGAACATTAAATGAGTCTATAAGGTATTTTTCGTAGTGCTCGGCTATTGCTGAGCCATAATCACAAGTAAAACGTAATGTAATTAGCAAGAGGTAGGTTGTGTTGTGAGAATGAAGGGCGTGGAGTAGCGGATCACGTTGGATCAGGTAGATGCTTTTTTAATTTGAAAATGCAATTGGCCGTTTCGTAGTATAATGAAACAAGTACATTTGCCCTGAAATGGCTTGCAGTGTGTTAGGCGATTGTGTAAAGAGAGAGAGAGAGAGAGAGCGCTATTTATTGTCCTGGAAACTCTTGGTGAACCCTTTCCGCATCTCAGTTCTAGATGATTTGAGGGTGTTTACTTGCACTGCAGTTGCACAACAGCATATAAGCCGATATTTGGAAGTGAATGATGAATTGAGAGGCTTTGTAATAAATACTAGTATGTGATTAGTAGATTGTGTTTTGAAACCCAAAATTATTTTTACCGCACAAGTTTGTGATTTGTAGGTATGATGTGAGTGAGATTTGGGCTGTAGATGGTGGTTAGTTGGGCAGGATGAGCATTTCAATTGTTTTCAATAGAGTGGATATTAGTGGCAGTGGCTTGTTGCCATAATGTGGCATTGGTTCTTTGTTCATAACAGTGTACTCAGTTTTGTAGAAGATTTAGGTGAGAAAGAGACAGTTGTTGAATATGACATAGATAGCTAGAGATGAATTGAGTAGCAATTTCCTGGTAGTTGTAGTTTGGGTATGATGTGTCTCAGTGAGAGATAAATCTTGAAATGGAAGGGTTGTTCCTAGCTACAGTCTTGGAAACTATGTATCTGCTGTTGACTCCAATGTTTTCAAGATTACTTGTGTACAAAATTGGCCAGACTTTGCAGTTTCTTCTTCAGTAAATGAGTGGAAGGTGGTGCAGATAATGGTATAAATGTTCAGTGCCTCCTGTGAGTTGTTGATGCTGCTTGTCTTTTAAGTAAAATTGATAGGGGCTCTTGATTGACCCAGCCATAGACAGAGCTGGTGCATACTTGGCTTGAGAAGACTTTGGCCAGTAAATGATGAAATACCAACACATTGCTCACAACAAAGCTCCTTTCCCTGCATTCTAGTTTCCCTCGGGTATAGAGTGACATGATATTGGCAGATAATCACTTTGATCAGGCTGTTTGTTTTTTTTTAATGCTCTTTTACCAGAATCCATTCATAGTGATAACTGTGTTCTCTGGTGGAACACGATGAGAACATTGTGTGAAGTGCACAGAAGTAGCTATTTGAGTGTGTGTGAAAATGTGAGGTAACCACTGTTACTCCTAAATTTCTGTGGAATTAAGTTTTCTGTGTGTGTCTGAAAATCCAAGTGGTTCAAGTTGGTAGTTTATTTGTTGCAAGCGAAAAAAGCTTTTTAGTAAACTGAGGCACTAGCATTAGTTTCCTGTTCACTGTGACAAGGAAGCTAGTATAAAAAGTAGTTTGTGGTTTTGTTTGCAAAGAAGTGCTCATGGGATGTAAGCACTGCTTGAGATTATTCTGAGATGATTTTTTGAGGGGAGGGGGGGGGGAGATTGCTAAACATCTAGCATTTTAGTAAGGAGCTTGTCGGAGTAGTCGTAAAATTGTTATTTCATGAGAAATTTCTTTATTCATAGCACATGGCCATCATAGTTGAAGCATAAAGATTGGCATGGTATGCGTAGGTCTGTAAAATGTCCTGACAGTGATGTTCACAGAGACTTGTTGTATACTTTGATTCTTCATCTGTTTAACAGTAGACATAAGAAATGTATTAGTGGAGCAAGTAGCTGTGAAATTACTGGCGTATGATTGATAGTATGGACGTGGCGCTGAGTGTAAGTGTTTGTTTAGCTGTGGGTGTTTTCATAATTGCCATGTGAGGAAAAGCAATACTCGTGATAGGCGAAAAGAGATACAGAGAGAAACACATTTATTGCGAGTATTATATATCAGCAGCTCTTGGGCGGGTATCAAGCTAGACGCAAAGTGAAACGAAAGAGGAAGTATGCATGAAAGTGGCGATATATCGACAAGAGTTTGCACTGTTAGGGTGAGGTGAATAAACTAGTGCGGTGCGAAAATTTTCGAAGAGAGAGGCGGCTTTAAAGAAAGCACAAGAGTCGTATGAACGCCGTCTTGTGTGTTTGTCTTTCAGTGGCTATTTGGCATGTCTGCTTGCGCCATAGGATGCTACTGTATGTGCCCCAGGCCCCCATCTAGCGGCCGGAGGTGCAAGCGGTGTTTACATACAGTCTCGCGTGAGGCAATGGTCTCTCATTTCGGAAGACAAGAAGCACTGGTAGCGCACAAAATAGCTGAGTGAGATCATGGCGGCCAAGTAAGAGTAGAAGTAGGTTCTTTGCAGAATGTCCGAGCTTAAGAAATTCTTCGATAAGTAAATCGCGAAATGTGAAGAGTGTGTCGTATTCTCGTAGGGCGTGTTGACGGTCTCGTGGCATAAGTAGCGAGCGGTGATAGCTTGCTAGCAAGATCATACTTCACAGGATCATTTCTGTAGTATGTCTTCAACTCTCTCTAGTTCAAAGCTGGAGTAGACGTAACCACGATGATGAGTGGTAGCACTGTCCCTGAGCGTGAGGCTTGCGATCGAGATTCATCGCATCTTGGTTGTAATCGATGATCGTTCACCACATTCTGAGGGATGTGGGAAGGGAATAGCGCTTTCCGAGTGGTGGTTTTATTATATAGAATAGAAGCAAGCATAAGTCATACTTTTGGTATCGGGACCCGCGTCGTTGCAGCAATGTCGCTACAGGTTGTGGAAGGACTTTGATTGCGACATGTCATGAAAGCCTTGTGGGAGTTTCTCGAGTGGCACGGGGACGAGCCATTTGATTTGGCCTGCTCCAAGTGCTAGGCTTGGATGACAACGACGTACTTTTGAGTTACAAGAATGAGTGAGCAACACAAGAAGAGTGCAATTGATGACCATAAACGGCTGACACACAACACAGTCTTGATAATCAGCACTAATGCATGATGTACGGAACATTTAGGAGGAGCGCGTTTGGCTAGCAAACATGAATTGAGTGATTTGCAAGGCACTGTTATCTGCAAGAAGGAATGCATGGAATTCGCAAATGAATAAGACTGGTTCAAATACTATCGACAGAAATTTTATTTCTGTTGTCAACTAGTATTAATTAGTTGTGTGGGGGCAGGGGGATATTTCCCTTGCACCATACATCTACATACAGGTTGCGTCTGATGTGGCCTAGTTTTGCGTTCAAAGAACTATCTAGTTGCCTGTTTTTTCAGTGAACGAGTGTGGTGGGGAGGAGAGAGATTAGTGTTAGATGCAGAGCAGTGCGGGCAGTTAGTTGTGTGTCTGACGGTGGGTCGCCGAGAGGAATTAGGCGTGCTGCCATCTGTCGGCAGGTGAGGTAATGAAGCAGCTTGAATGGTGACAGAAATGATGAAAATAGTTATCTAAAGAGTAATATCGACGACATTTGGCAGACACGTATTTCAGCGCTGACAGTTAGTTTGGGGTGTGTGCTTGCATGGCACTGGAAGTCTGTTGACGGTAGAGAAGTAGACAAGACGGAAAGAATTTTCCGCGTTCTCGCGGAGAAGCAATAGAGAAGCAGCCATAAGTATTGAAGTGAGGGCTTTGATCGGCACTCTGGTTTCCCTTCAAAACGAATAAATCTTTCGCCTTTTACTAAAGATTTCCGTGGAGGGGAACATTAAATGAGTCTATAAGGTATTTTTCGTAGTGCTCGGCTATTGCTGAGCCATAATCACAAGTAAAACGTAATGTAATTAGCAAGAGGTAGGTTGTGTTGTGAGAATGAAGGGCGTGGAGTAGCGGATCACGTTGGATCAGGTAGATGCTTTTTTAATTTGAAAATGCAATTGGCCGTTTCGTAGTATAATGAAACAAGTACATTTGCCCTGAAATGGCTTGCAGTGTGTTAGGCGATTGTGTAAAGAGAGAGAGAGAGAGAGAGAGAGCGCTATTTATTGTCCTGGAAACTCTTGGTGAACCCTTTCCGCATCTCAGTTCTAGATGATTTGAGGGTGTTTACTTGCACTGCAGTTGCACAACAGCATATAAGCCGATATTTGGAAGTGAATGATGAATTGAGAGGCTTTGTAATAAATACTAGTATGTGATTAGTAGATTGTGTTTTGAAACCCAAAATTATTTTTACCGCACAAGTTTGTGATTTGTAGGTATGATGTGAGTGAGATTTGGGCTGTAGATGGTGGTTAGTTGGGCAGGATGAGCATTTCAATTGTTTTCAATAGAGTGGATATTAGTGGCACTGGCTTGTTGCCATAATGTGGCATTGGTTCTTTGTTCATAACAGTGTACTCAGTTTTGTAGAAGATTTAGGTGAGAAAGAGACAGTTGTTGAATATGACATAGATAGCTAGAGATGAATTGAGTAGCAATTTCCTGGTAGTTGTAGTTTGGGTATGATGTGTCTCAGTGAGAGATAAATCTTGAAATGGAAGGGTTGTTCCTAGCTACAGTCTTGGAAACTATGTATCTGCTGTTGACTCCAATGTTTTCAAGATTACTTGTGTACAAAATTGGCCAGACTTTGCAGTTTCTTCTTCAGTAAATGAGTGGAAGGTGGTGCAGATAATGGTATAAATGTTCAGTGCCTCCTGTGAGTTGTTGATGCTGCTTGTCTTTTAAGTAAAATTGATAGGGGCTCTTGATTGACCCAGCCATAGACAGAGCTGGTGCATACTTGGCTTGAGAAGACTTTGGCCAGTAAATGATGAAATACCAACACATTGCTCACAACAAAGCTCCTTTCCCTGCATTCTAGTTTCCCTCGGGTATAGAGTGACATGATATTGGGCAGATAATCACTTTGATCAGGCTGTTTGTTTTTTTTTAATGCTCTTTTACCAGAATCCATTCATAGTGATAACTGTGTTCTCTGGTGGAACACGATGAGAACATTGTGTGAAGTGCACAGAAGTAGCTATTTGAGTGTGTGTGAAAATGTGAGGTAACCACTGTTACTCCTAAATTTCTGTGGAATTAAGTTTTCTGTGTGTGTCTGAAAATCCAAGTGGTTCAAGTTGGTAGTTTATTTGTTGCAAGCGAAAAAAGCTTTTTAGTAAACTGAGGCACTAGCATTAGTTTCCTGTTCACTGTGACAAGGAAGCTAGTATAAAAAGTAGTTTGTGGTTTTGTTTGCAAAGAAGTGCTCATGGGATGTAAGCACTGCTTGAGATTATTCTGAGATGATTTTTTGAGGGGAGGGGGGGGGAGATTGCTAAACATCTAGCATTTTAGTAAGGAGCTTGTCGGAGTAGTCGTAAAATTGTTATTTCATGAGAAATTTCTTTATTCATAGCACATGGCCATCATAGTTGAAGCATAAAGATTGGCATGGTATGCGTAGGTCTGTAAAATGTCCTGACAGTGATGTTCACAGAGACTTGTTGTATACTTTGATTCTTCATCTGTTTAACAGTAGACATAAGAAATGTATTAGTGGAGCAAGTAGCTGTGAAATTACTGGCGTATGATTGATAGTATGGACGTGGCGCTGAGTGTAAGTGTTTGTTTAGCTGTGGGTGTTTTCATAATTGCCATGTGAGGAAAAGCAATACTCGTGATAGGCGAAAAGAGATACAGAGAGAAACACATTTATTGCGAGTATTATATATCAGCAGCTCTTGGGCGGGTATCAAGCTAGACGCAAAGTGAAACGAAAGAGGAAGTATGCATGAAAGTGGCGATATATCGACAAGAGTTTGCACTGTTAGGGTGAGGTGAATAAACTAGTGCGGTGCGAAAATTTTCGAAGAGAGAGGCGGCTTTAAAGAAAGCACAAGAGTCGTATGAACGCCGTCTTGTGTGTTTGTCTTTCAGTGGCTATTTGGCATGTCTGCTTGCGCCATAGGATGCTACTGTATGTGCCCCAGGCCCCCATCTAGCGGCCGGAGGTGCAAGCGGTGTTTACATACAGTCTCGCGTGAGGCAATGGTCTCTCATTTCGGAAGACAAGAAGCACTGGTAGCGCACAAAATAGCTGAGTGAGATCATGGCGGCCAAGTAAGAGTAGAAGTAGGTTCTTTGCAGAATGTCCGAGCTTAAGAAATTCTTCGATAAGTAAATCGCGAAATGTGAAGAGTGTGTCGTATTCTCGTAGGGCGTGTTGACGGTCTCGTGGCATAAGTAGCGAGCGGTGATAGCTTGCTAGCAAGATCATACTTCACAGGATCATTTCTGTAGTATGTCTTCAACTCTCTCTAGTTCAAAGCTGGAGTAGACGTAACCACGATGATGAGTGGTAGCACTGTCCCTGAGCGTGAGGCTTGCGATCGAGATTCATCGCATCTTGGTTGTAATCGATGATCGTTCACCACATTCTGAGGGATGTGGGAAGGGAATAGCGCTTTCCGAGTGGTGGTTTTATTATATAGAATAGAAGCAAGCATAAGTCATACTTTTGGTATCGGGACCCGCGTCGTTGCAGCAATGTCGCTACAGGTTGTGGAAGGACTTTGATTGCGACATGTCATGAAAGCCTTGTGGGAGTTTCTCGAGTGGCACGGGGACGAGCCATTTGATTTGGCCTGCTCCAAGTGCTAGGCTTGGATGACAACGACGTACTTTTGAGTTACAAGAATGAGTGAGCAACACAAGAAGAGTGCAATTGATGACCATAAACGGCTGACACACAACACAGTCTTGATAATCAGCACTAATGCATGATGTACGGAACATTTAGGAGGAGCGCGTTTGGCTAGCAAACATGAATTGAGTGATTTGCAAGGCACTGTTATCTGCAAGAAGGAATGCATGGAATTCGCAAATGAATAAGACTGGTTCAAATACTATCGACAGAAATTTTATTTCTGTTGTCAACTAGTATTAATTAGTTGTGTGGGAGCAGGGGGATATTTCCCTTGCACCATACATCTACATACAGGTTGCGTCTGATGTGGCCTAGTTTTGCGTTCAAAGAACTATCTAGTTGCCTGTTTTTTCAGTGAACGAGTGTGGTGGGGAGGAGAGAGATTAGTGTTAGATGCAGAGCAGTGCGGGCAGTTAGTTGTGTGTCTGACGGTGGGTCGCCGAGAGGAATTAGGCGTGCTGCCATCTGTCGGCAGGTGAGGTAATGAAGCAGCTTGAATGGTGACAGAAATGATGAAAATAGTTATCTAAAGAGTAATATCGACGACATTTGGCAGACACGTATTTCAGCGCTGACAGTTAGTTTGGGGTGTGTGCTTGCATGGCACTGGAAGTCTGTTGACGGTAGAGAAGTAGACAAGACGGAAAGAATTTTCCGCGTTCTCGCGGAGAAGCAATAGAGAAGCAGCCATAAGTATTGAAGTGAGGGCTTTGATCGGCACTCTGGTTTCCCTTCAAAACGAATAAATCTTTCGCCTTTTACTAAAGATTTCCGTGGAGGGGAACATTAAATGAGTCTATAAGGTATTTTTCGTAGTGCTCGGCTATTGCTGAGCCATAATCACAAGTAAAACGTAATGTAATTAGCAAGAGGTAGGTTGTGTTGTGAGAATGAAGGGCGTGGAGTAGCGGATCACGTTGGATCAGGTAGATGCTTTTTTAATTTGAAAATGCAATTGGCCGTTTCGTAGTATAATGAAACAAGTACATTTGCCCTGAAATGGCTTGCAGTGTGTTAGGCGATTGTGTAAAGAGAGAGAGAGAGAGAGAGAGAGCGCTATTTATTGTCCTGGAAACTCTTGGTGAACCCTTTCCGCATCTCAGTTCTAGATGATTTGAGGGTGTTTACTTGCACTGCAGTTGCACAACAGCATATAAGCCGATATTTGGAAGTGAATGATGAATTGAGAGGCTTTGTAATAAATACTAGTATGTGATTAGTAGATTGTGTTTTGAAACCCAAAATTATTTTTACCGCACAAGTTTGTGATTTGTAGGTATGATGTGAGTGAGATTTGGGCTGTAGATGGTGGTTAGTTGGGCAGGATGAGCATTTCAATTGTTTTCAATAGAGTGGATATTAGTGGCACTGGCTTGTTGCCATAATGTGGCATTGGTTCTTTGTTCATAACAGTGTACTCAGTTTTGTAGAAGATTTAGGTGAGAAAGAGACAGTTGTTGAATATGACATAGATAGCTAGAGATGAATTGAGTAGCAATTTCCTGGTAGTTGTAGTTTGGGTATGATGTGTCTCAGTGAGAGATAAATCTTGAAATGGAAGGGTTGTTCCTAGCTACAGTCTTGGAAACTATGTATCTGCTGTTGACTCCAATGTTTTCAAGATTACTTGTGTACAAAATTGGCCAGACTTTGCAGTTTCTTCTTCAGTAAATCAGTGGAAGGTGGTGCAGATAATGGTATAAATGTTCAGTGCCTCCTGTGAGTTGTTGATGCTGCTTGTCTTTTAAGTAAAATTGATAGGGGCTCTTGATTGACCCAGCCATAGACAGAGCTGGTGCATACTTGGCTTGAGAAGACTTTGGCCAGTAAATGATGAAATACCAACACATTGCTCACAACAAAGCTCCTTTCCCTGCATTCTAGTTTCCCTCGGGTATAGAGTGACATGATATTGGCAGATAATCACTTTGATCAGGCTGTTTGTTTTTTTTAATGCTCTTTTACCAGAATCCATTCATAGTGATAACTGTGTTCTCTGGTGGAACACGATGAGAACATTGTGTGAAGTGCACAGAAGTAGCTATTTGAGTGTGTGTGAAAATGTGAGGTAACCACTGTTACTCCTAAATTTCTGTGGAATTAAGTTTTCTGTGTGTGTCTGAAAATCCAAGTGGTTCAAGTTGGTAGTTTATTTGTTGCAAGCGAAAAAAGCTTTTTAGTAAACTGAGGCAACTAGCATTAGTTTCCTGTTCACTGTGACAAGGAAGCTAGTATAAAAAGTAGTTTGTGGTTTTGTTTGCAAAGAAGTGCTCATGGGATGTAAGCACTGCTTGAGATTATTCTGAGATGATTTTTTGAGGGGAGGGGGGGGGGGAGATTGCTAAACATCTAGCATTTTAGTAAGGAGCTTGTCGGAGTAGTCGTAAAATTGTTATTTCATGAGAAATTTCTTTATTCATAGCACATGGCCATCATAGTTGAAGCATAAAGATTGGCATGGTATGCGTAGGTCTGTAAAATGTCCTGACAGTGATGTTCACAGAGACTTGTTGTATACTTTGATTCTTCATCTGTTTAACAGTAGACATAAGAAATGTATTAGTGGAGCAAGTAGCTGTGAAATTACTGGCGTATGATTGATAGTATGGACGTGGCGCTGAGTGTAAGTGTTTGTTTAGCTGTGGGTGTTTTCATAATTGCCATGTGAGGAAAAGCAATACTCGTGATAGGCGAAAAGAGATACAGAGAGAAACACATTTATTGCGAGTATTATATATCAGCAGCTCTTGGGCGGGTATCAAGCTAGACGCAAAGTGAAACGAAAGAGGAAGTATGCATGAAAGTGGCGATATATCGACAAGAGTTTGCACTGTTAGGGTGAGGTGAATAAACTAGTGCGGTGCGAAAATTTTCGAAGAGAGAGGCGGCTTTAAAGAAAGCACAAGAGTCGTATGAACGCCGTCTTGTGTGTTTGTCTTTCAGTGGCTATTTGGCATGTCTGCTTGCGCCATAGGATGCTACTGTATGTGCCCCAGGCCCCCATCTAGCGGCCGGAGGTGCAAGCGGTGTTTACATACAGTCTCGCGTGAGGCAATGGTCTCTCATTCGGAAGACAAGAAGCACTGGTAGCGCACAAAATAGCTGAGTGAGATCATGGCGGCCAAGTAAGAGTAGAAGTAGGTTCTTTGCAGAATGTCCGAGCTAAGAAATTCTTCGATAAGTAAATCGCGAAATGTGAAGAGTGTGTCGTATTCTCGTAGGGCGTGTTGACGGTCTCGTGGCATAAGTAGCGAGCGGTGATAGCTTGCTAGCAAGATCATACTTCACAGGATCATTTCTGTAGTATGTCTTCAACTCTCTCTAGTTCAAAGCTGGAGTAGACGTAACCACGATGATGAGTGGTAGCACTGTCCCTGAGCGTGAGGCTTGCGATCGAGATTCATCGCATCTTGGTTGTAATCGATGATCGTTCACCACATTCTGAGGGATGTGGGAAGGGAATAGCGCTTTCCGAGTGGTGGTTTTATTATATAGAATAGAAGCAAGCATAAGTCATACTTTTGGTATCGGGACCCGCGTCGTTGCAGCAATGTCGCTACAGGTTGTGGAAGGACTTTGATTGCGACATGTCATGAAAGCCTTGTGGGAGTTTCTCGAGTGGCACGGGGACGAGCCATTTGATTTGGCCTGCTCCAAGTGCTAGGCTTGGATGACAACGACGTACTTTTGAGTTACAAGAATGAGTGAGCAACACAAGAAGAGTGCAATTGATGACCATAAACGGCTGACACACAACACAGTCTTGATAATCAGCACTAATGCATGATGTACGGAACATTTAGGAGGAGCGCGTTTGGCTAGCAAACATGAATTGAGTGATTTGCAAGGCACTGTTATCTGCAAGAAGGAATGCATGGAATTCGCAAATGAATAAGACTGGTTCAAATACTATCGACAGAAATTTTATTTCTGTTGTCAACTAGTATTAATTAGTTGGTGTGGGAGCAGGGGGATATTTCCCTTGCACCATACATCTACATACAGGTTGCGTCTGATGTGGCCTAGTTTTGCGTTCAAAGAACTATCTAGTTGCCTGTTTTTTCAGTGAACGAGTGTGGTGGGGAGGAGAGAGATTAGTGTTAGATGCAGAGCAGTGCGGGCAGTTAGTTGTGTGTCTGACGGTGGGTCGCCGAGAGGAATTAGGCGTGCTGCCATCTGTCGGCAGGTGAGGTAATGAAGCAGCTTGAATGGTGACAGAAATGATGAAAATAGTTATCTAAAGAGTAATATCGACGACATTTGGCAGACACGTATTTCAGCGCTGACAGTTAGTTTGGGGTGTGTGCTTGCATGGCACTGGAAGTCTGTTGACGGTAGAGAAGTAGACAAGACGGAAAGAATTTTCCGCGTTCTCGCGGAGAAGCAATAGAGAAGCAGCCATAAGTATTGAAGTGAGGGCTTTGATCGGCACTCTGGTTTCCCTTCAAAACGAATAAATCTTTCGCCTTTTACTAAAGATTTCCGTGGAGGGGAACATTAAATGAGTCTATAAGGTATTTTTCGTAGTGCTCGGCTATTGCTGAGCCATAATCACAAGTAAAACGTAATGTAATTAGCAAGAGGTAGGTTGTGTTGTGAGAATGAAGGGCGTGGAGTAGCGGATCACGTTGGATCAGGTAGATGCTTTTTTAATTTGAAAATGCAATTGGCCGTTTCGTAGTATAATGAAACAAGTACATTTGCCCTGAAATGGCTTGCAGTGTGTTAGGCGATTGTGTAAAGAGAGAGAGAGAGAGCGCTATTTATTGTCCTGGAAACTCTTGGTGAACCCTTTCCGCATCTCAGTTCTAGATGATTTGAGGGTGTTTACTTGCACTGCAGTTGCACAACAGCATATAAGCCGATATTTGGAAGTGAATGATGAATTGAGAGGCTTTGTAATAAATACTAGTATGTGATTAGTAGATTGTGTTTTGAAACCCAAAATTATTTTTACCGCACAAGTTTGTGATTTGTAGGTATGATGTGAGTGAGATTTGGGCTGTAGATGGTGGTTAGTTGGGCAGGATGAGCATTTCAATTGTTTTCAATAGAGTGGATATTAGTGGCACTGGCTTGTTGCCATAATGTGGCATTGGTTCTTTGTTCATAACAGTGTACTCAGTTTTGTAGAAGATTTAGGTGAGAAAGAGACAGTTGTTGAATATGACATAGATAGCTAGAGATGAATTGAGTAGCAATTTCCTGGTAGTTGTAGTTTGGGTATGATGTGTCTCAGTGAGAGATAAATCTTGAAATGGAAGGGTTGTTCCTAGCTACAGTCTTGGAAACTATGTATCTGCTGTTGACTCCAATGTTTTCAAGAGTACTTGTGTACAAAATTGGCCAGACTTTGCAGTTTCTTCTTCAGTAAATCAGTGGAAGGTGGTGCAGATAATGGTATAAATGTTCAGTGCCTCCTGTGAGTTGTTGATGCTGCTTGTCTTTTAAGTAAAATTGATAGGGGCTCTTGATTGACCCAGCCATAGACAGAGCTGGTGCATACTTGGCTTGAGAAGACTTTGGCCAGTAAATGATGAAATACCAACACATTGCTCACAACAAAGCTCCTTTCCCTGCATTCTAGTTTCCCTCGGGTATAGAGTGACATGATATTGGCAGATAATCACTTTGATCAGGCTGTTTGTTTTTTTTTAATGCTCTTTTACCAGAATCCATTCATAGTGATAACTGTGTTCTCTGGTGGAACACGATGAGAACATTGTGTGAAGTGCACAGAAGTAGCTATTTGAGTGTGTGTGAAAATGTGAGGTAACCACTGTTACTCCTAAATTTCTGTGGAATTAAGTTTTCTGTGTGTGTCTGAAAATCCAAGTGGTTCAAGTTGGTAGTTTATTTGTTGCAAGCGAAAAAAGCTTTTTAGTAAACTGAGGCACTAGCATTAGTTTCCTGTTCACTGTGACAAGGAAGCTAGTATAAAAAGTAGTTTGTGGTTTTGTTTGCAAAGAAGTGCTCATGGGATGTAAGCACTGCTTGAGATTATTCTGAGATGATTTTTTGAGGGGGGGGGGGGGGGGGGAGATTGCTAAACATCTAGCATTTTAGTAAGGAGCTTGTCGGAGTAGTCGTAAAATTGTTATTTCATGAGAAATTTCTTTATTCATAGCACATGGCCATCATAGTTGAAGCATAAAGATTGGCATGGTATGCGTAGGTCTGTAAAATGTCCTGACAGTGATGTTCACAGAGACTTGTTGTATACTTTGATTCTTCATCTGTTTAACAGTAGACATAAGAAATGTATTAGTGGAGCAAGTAGCTGTGAAATTACTGGCGTATGATTGATAGTATGGACGTGGCGCTGAGTGTAAGTGTTTGTTTAGCTGTGGGTGTTTTCATAATTGCCATGTGAGGAAAAGCAATACTCGTGATAGGCGAAAAGAGATACAGAGAGAAACACATTTATTGCGAGTATTATATATCAGCAGCTCTTGGGCGGGTATCAAGCTAGACGCAAAGTGAAACGAAAGAGGAAGTATGCATGAAAGTGGCGATATATCGACAAGAGTTTGCACTGTTAGGGTGAGGTGAATAAACTAGTGCGGTGCGAAAATTTTCGAAGAGAGAGGCGGCTTTAAAGAAAGCACAAGAGTCGTATGAACGCCGTCTTGTGTGTTTGTCTTTCAGTGGCTATTTGGCATGTCTGCTTGCGCCATAGGATGCTACTGTATGTGCCCCAGGCCCCCATCTAGCGGCCGGAGGTGCAAGCGGTGTTTACATACAGTCTCGCGTGAGGCAATGGTCTCTCATTTCGGAAGACAAGAAGCACTGGTAGCGCACAAAATAGCTGAGTGAGATCATGGCGGCCAAGTAAGAGTAGAAGTAGGTTCTTTGCAGAATGTCCGAGCTTAAGAAATTCTTCGATAAGTAAATCGCGAAATGTGAAGAGTGTGTCGTATTCTCGTAGGGCGTGTTGACGGTCTCGTGGCATAAGTAGCGAGCGGTGATAGCTTGCTAGCAAGATCATACTTCACAGGATCATTTCTGTAGTATGTCTTCAACTCTCTCTAGTTCAAAGCTGGAGTAGACGTAACCACGATGATGAGTGGTAGCACTGTCCCTGAGCGTGAGGCTTGCGATCGAGATTCATCGCATCTTGGTTGTAATCGATGATCGTTCACCACATTCTGAGGGATGTGGGAAGGGAATAGCGCTTTCCGAGTGGTGGTTTTATTATATAGAATAGAAGCAAGCATAAGTCATACTTTTGGTATCGGGACCCGCGTCGTTGCAGCAATGTCGCTACAGGTTGTGGAAGGACTTTGATTGCGACATGTCATGAAAGCCTTGTGGGAGTTTCTCGAGTGGCACGGGGACGAGCCATTTGATTTGGCCTGCTCCAAGTGCTAGGCTTGGATGACAACGACGTACTTTTGAGTTACAAGAATGAGTGAGCAACACAAGAAGAGTGCAATTGATGACCATAAACGGCTGACACACAACACAGTCTTGATAATCAGCACTAATGCATGATGTACGGAACATTTAGGAGGAGCGCGTTTGGCTAGCAAACATGAATTGAGTGATTTGCAAGGCACTGTTATCTGCAAGAAGGAATGCATGGAATTCGCAAATGAATAAGACTGGTTCAAATACTATCGACAGAAATTTTATTTCTGTTGTCAACTAGTATTAATTAGTTGTGTGGGAGCAGGGGGATATTTCCCTTGCACCATACATCTACATACAGGTTGCGTCTGATGTGGCCTAGTTTTGCGTTCAAAGAACTATCTAGTTGCCTGTTTTTTCAGTGAACGAGTGTGGTGGGGAGGAGAGAGATTAGTGTTAGATGCAGAGCAGTGCGGGCAGTTAGTTGTGTGTCTGACGGTGGGTCGCCGAGAGGAATTAGGCGTGCTGCCATCTGTCGGCAGGTGAGGTAATGAAGCAGCTTGAATGGTGACAGAAATGATGAAAATAGTTATCTAAAGAGTAATATCGACGACATTTGGCAGACACGTATTTCAGCGCTGACAGTTAGTTTGGGGTGTGTGCTTGCATGGCACTGGAAGTCTGTTGACGGTAGAGAAGTAGACAAGACGGAAAGAATTTTCCGCGTTCTCGCGGAGAAGCAATAGAGAAGCAGCCATAAGTATTGAAGTGAGGGCTTTGATCGGCACTCTGGTTTCCCTTCAAAACGAATAAATCTTTCGCCTTTTACTAAAGATTTCCGTGGAGGGGAACATTAAATGAGTCTATAAGGTATTTTTCGTAGTGCTCGGCTATTGCTGAGCCATAATCACAAGTAAAACGTAATGTAATTAGCAAGAGGTAGGTTGTGTTGTGAGAATGAAGGGCGTGGAGTAGCGGATCACGTTGGATCAGGTAGATGCTTTTTTAATTTGAAAATGCAATTGGCCGTTTCGTAGTATAATGAAACAAGTACATTTGCCCTGAAATGGCTTGCAGTGTGTTAGGCGATTGTGTAAAGAGAGAGAGAGAGAGAGCGCTATTTATTGTCCTGGAAACTCTTGGTGAACCCTTTCCGCATCTCAGTTCTAGATGATTTGAGGGTGTTTACTTGCACTGCAGTTGCACAACAGCATATAAGCCGATATTTGGAAGTGAATGATGAATTGAGAGGCTTTGTAATAAATACTAGTATGTGATTAGTAGATTGTGTTTTGAAACCCAAAATTATTTTTACCGCACAAGTTTGTGATTTGTAGGTATGATGTGAGTGAGATTTGGGCTGTAGATGGTGGTTAGTTGGGCAGGATGAGCATTTCAATTGTTTTCAATAGAGTGGATATTAGTGGCAGTGGCTTGTTGCCATAATGTGGCATTGGTTCTTTGTTCATAACAGTGTACTCAGTTTTGTAGAAGATTTAGGTGAGAAAGAGACAGTTGTTGAATATGACATAGATAGCTAGAGATGAATTGAGTAGCAATTTCCTGGTAGTTGTAGTTTGGGTATGATGTGTCTCAGTGAGAGATAAATCTTGAAATGGAAGGGTTGTTCCTAGCTACAGTCTTGGAAACTATGTATCTGCTGTTGACTCCAATGTTTTCAAGATTACTTGTGTACAAAATTGGCCAGACTTTGCAGTTTCTTCTTCAGTAAATCAGTGGAAGGTGGTGCAGATAATGGTATAAATGTTCAGTGCCTCCTGTGAGTTGTTGATGCTGCTTGTCTTTTAAGTAAAATTGATAGGGGCTCTTGATTGACCCAGCCATAGACAGAGCTGGTGCATACTTGGCTTGAGAAGACTTTGGCCAGTAAATGATGAAATACCAACACATTGCTCACAACAAAGCTCCTTTCCCTGCATTCTAGTTTCCCTCGGGTATAGAGTGACATGATATTGGCAGATAATCACTTTGATCAGGCTGTTTGTTTTTTTTTTAATGCTCTTTTACCAGAATCCATTCATAGTGATAACTGTGTTCTCTGGTGGAACACGATGAGAACATTGTGTGAAGTGCACAGAAGTAGCTATTTGAGTGTGTGTGAAAATGTGAGGTAACCACTGTTACTCCTAAATTTCTGTGGAATTAAGTTTTCTGTGTGTGTCTGAAAATCCAAGTGGTTCAAGTTGGTAGTTTATTTGTTGCAAGCGAAAAAAGCTTTTTAGTAAACTGAGGCACTAGCATTAGTTTCCTGTTCACTGTGACAAGGAAGCTAGTATAAAAAGTAGTTTGTGGTTTTGTTTGCAAAGAAGTGCTCATGGGATGTAAGCACTGCTTGAGATTATTCTGAGATGATTTTTTGAGGGGAGGGGGGGGGGGAGATTGCTAAACATCTAGCATTTTAGTAAGGAGCTTGTCGGAGTAGTCGTAAAATTGTTATTTTATGAGAAATTTCTTTATTCATAGCACATGGCCATCATAGTTGAAGCATAAAGATTGGCATGGTATGCGTAGGTCTGTAAAATGTCCTGACAGTGATGTTCACAGAGACTTGTTGCATACTTTGATTCTTCATCTGTTTAACAGTAGACATAAGAAATGTATTAGTGGAGCAAGTAGCTGTGAAATTACTGGCGTATGATTGATAGTATGGACGTGGCGCTGAGTGTAAGTGTTTGTTTAGCTGTGGGTGTTTTCATAATTGCCATGTGAGGAAAAGCAATACTCGTGATAGGCGAAAAGAGATACAGAGAGAAACACATTTATTGCGAGTATTATATATCAGCAGCTCTTGGGCGGGTATCAAGCTAGACGCAAAGTGAAACGAAAGAGGAAGTATGCATGAAAGTGGCGATATATCGACAAGAGTTTGCACTGTTAGGGTGAGGTGAATAAACTAGTGCGGTGCGAAAATTTTCGAAGAGAGAGGCGGCTTTAAAGAAAGCACAAGAGTCGTATGAACGCCGTCTTGTGTGTTTGTCTTTCAGTGGCTATTTGGCATGTCTGCTTGCGCCATAGGATGCTACTGTATGTGCCCCAGGCCCCCATCTAGCGGCCGGAGGTGCAAGCGGTGTTTACATACAGTCTCGCGTGAGGCAATGGTCTCTCATTTCGGAAGACAAGAAGCACTGGTAGCGCACAAAATAGCTGAGTGAGATCATGGCGGCCAAGTAAGAGTAGAAGTAGGTTCTTTGCAGAATGTCCGAGCTTAAGAAATTCTTCGATAAGTAAATCGCGAAATGTGAAGAGTGTGTCGTATTCTCGTAGGGCGTGTTGACGGTCTCGTGGCATAAGTAGCGAGCGGTGATAGCTTGCTAGCAAGATCATACTTCACAGGATCATTTCTGTAGTATGTCTTCAACTCTCTCTAGTTCAAAGCTGGAGTAGACGTAACCACGATGATGAGTGGTAGCACTGTCCCTGAGCGTGAGGCTTGCGATCGAGATTCATCGCATCTTGGTTGTAATCGATGATCGTTCACCACATTCTGAGGGATGTGGGAAGGGAATAGCGCTTTCCGAGTGGTGGTTTTATTATATAGAATAGAAGCAAGCATAAGTCATACTTTTGGTATCGGGACCCGCGTCGTTGCAGCAATGTCGCTACAGGTTGTGGAAGGACTTTGATTGCGACATGTCATGAAAGCCTTGTGGGAGTTTCTCGAGTGGCACGGGGACGAGCCATTTGATTTGGCCTGCTCCAAGTGCTAGGCTTGGATGACAACGACGTACTTTTGAGTTACAAGAATGAGTGAGCAACACAAGAAGAGTGCAATTGATGACCATAAACGGCTGACACACAACACAGTCTTGATAATCAGCACTAATGCATGATGTACGGAACATTTAGGAGGAGCGCGTTTGGCTAGCAAACATGAATTGAGTGATTTGCAAGGCACTGTTATCTGCAAGAAGGAATGCATGGAATTCGCAAATGAATAAGACTGGTTCAAATACTATCGACAGAAATTTTATTTCTGTTGTCAACTAGTATTAATTAGTTGTGTGGGAGCAGGGGGATATTTCCCTTGCACCATACATCTACATACAGGTTGCGTCTGATGTGGCCTAGTTTTGCGTTCAAAGAACTATCTAGTTGCCTGTTTTTTCAGTGAACGAGTGTGGTGGGGAGGAGAGAGATTAGTGTTAGATGCAGAGCAGTGCGGGCAGTTAGTTGTGTGTCTGACGGTGGGTCGCCGAGAGGAATTAGGCGTGCTGCCATCTGTCGGCAGGTGAGGTAATGAAGCAGCTTGAATGGTGACAGAAATGATGAAAATAGTTATCTAAAGAGTAATATCGACGACATTTGGCAGACACGTATTTCAGCGCTGACAGTTAGTTTGGGGTGTGTGCTTGCATGGCACTGGAAGTCTGTTGACGGTAGAGAAGTAGACAAGACGGAAAGAATTTTCCGCGTTCTCGCGGAGAAGCAATAGAGAAGCAGCCATAAGTATTGAAGTGAGGGCTTTGATCGGCACTCTGGTTTCCCTTCAAAACGAATAAATCTTTCGCCTTTTACTAAAGATTTCCGTGGAGGGGAACATTAAATGAGTCTATAAGGTATTTTTCGTAGTGCTCGGCTATTGCTGAGCCATAATCACAAGTAAAACGTAATGTAATTAGCAAGAGGTAGGTTGTGTTGTGAGAATGAAGGGCGTGGAGTAGCGGATCACGTTGGATCAGGTAGATGCTTTTTTAATTTGAAAATGCAATTGGCCGTTTCGTAGTATAATGAAACAAGTACATTTGCCCTGAAATGGCTTGCAGTGTGTTAGGCGATTGTGTAAAGAGAGAGAGAGAGAGCGCTATTTATTGTCCTGGAAACTCTTGGTGAACCCTTTCCGCATCTCAGTTCTAGATGATTTGAGGGTGTTTACTTGCACTGCAGTTGCACAACAGCATATAAGCCGATATTTGGAAGTGAATGATGAATTGAGAGGCTTTGTAATAAATACTAGTATGTGATTAGTAGATTGTGTTTTGAAACCCAAAATTATTTTTACCGCACAAGTTTGTGATTTGTAGGTATGATGTGAGTGAGATTTGGGCTGTAGATGGTGGTTAGTTGGGCAGGATGAGCATTTCAATTGTTTTCAATAGAGTGGATATTAGTGGCACTGGCTTGTTGCCATAATGTGGCATTGGTTCTTTGTTCATAACAGTGTACTCAGTTTTGTAGAAGATTTAGGTGAGAAAGAGACAGTTGTTGAATATGACATAGATAGCTAGAGATGAATTGAGTAGCAATTTCCTGGTAGTTGTAGTTTGGGTATGATGTGTCTCAGTGAGAGATAAATCTTGAAATGGAAGGGTTGTTCCTAGCTACAGTCTTGGAAACTATGTATCTGCTGTTGACTCCAATGTTTTCAAGATTACTTGTGTACAAAATTGGCCAGACTTTGCAGTATCTTCTTCAGTAAATCAGTGGAAGGTGGTGCAGATAATGGTATAAATGTTCAGTGCCTCCTGTGAGTTGTTGATGCTGCTTGTCTTTTAAGTAAAATTGATAGGGGCTCTTGATTGACCCAGCCATAGACAGAGCTGGTGCATACTTGGCTTGAGAAGACTTTGGCCAGTAAATGATGAAATACCAACACATTGCTCACAACAAAGCTCCTTTCCCTGCATTCTAGTTTCCCTCGGGTATAGAGTGACATGATATTGGCAGATAATCACTTTGATCAGGCTGTTTGTTTTTTTTTTAATGCTCTTTTACCAGAATCCATTCATAGTGATAACTGTGTTCTCTGGTGGAACACGATGAGAACATTGTGTGAAGTGCACAGAAGTAGCTATTTGAGTGTGTGTGAAAATGTGAGGTAACCACTGTTACTCCTAAATTTCTGTGGAATTAAGTTTTCTGTGTGTGTCTGAAAATCCAAGTGGTTCAAGTTGGTAGTTTATTTGTTGCAAGCGAAAAAAGCTTTTTAGTAAACTGAGGCACTAGCATTAGTTTCCTGTTCACTGTGACAAGGAAGCTAGTATAAAAAGTAGTTTGTGGTTTTGTTTGCAAAGAAGTGCTCATGGGATGTAAGCACTGCTTGAGATTATTCTGAGATGATTTTTTGAGGGGAGGGGGGGGGGGAGATTGCTAAACATCTAGCATTTTAGTAAGGAGCTTGTCGGAGTAGTCGTAAAATTGTTATTTCATGAGAAATTTCTTTATTCATAGCACATGGCCATCATAGTTGAAGCATAAAGATTGGCATGGTATGCGTAGGTCTGTAAAATGTCCTGACAGTGATGTTCACAGAGACTTGTTGTATACTTTGATTCTTCATCTGTTTAACAGTAGACATAAGAAATGTATTAGTGGAGCAAGTAGCTGTGAAATTACTGGCGTATGATTGATAGTATGGACGTGGCGCTGAGTGTAAGTGTTTGTTTAGCTGTGGGTGTTTTCATAATTGCCATGTGAGGAAAAGCAATACTCGTGATAGGCGAAAAGAGATACAGAGAGAAACACATTTATTGCGAGTATTATATATCAGCAGCTCTTGGGCGGGTATCAAGCTAGACGCAAAGTGAAACGAAAGAGGAAGTATGCATGAAAGTGGCGATATATCGACAAGAGTTTGCACTGTTAGGGTGAGGTGAATAAACTAGTGCGGTGCGAAAATTTTCGAAGAGAGAGGCGGCTTTAAAGAAAGCACAAGAGTCGTATGAACGCCGTCTTGTGTGTTTGTCTTTCAGTGGCTATTTGGCATGTCTGCTTGCGCCATAGGATGCTACTGTATGTGCCCCAGGCCCCCATCTAGCGGCCGGAGGTGCAAGCGGTGTTTACATACAGTCTCGCGTGAGGCAATGGTCTCTCATTTCGGAAGACAAGAAGCACTGGTAGCGCACAAAATAGCTGAGTGAGATCATGGCGGCCAAGTAAGAGTAGAAGTAGGTTCTTTGCAGAATGTCCGAGCTTAAGAAATTCTTCGATAAGTAAATCGCGAAATGTGAAGAGTGTGTCGTATTCTCGTAGGGCGTGTTGACGGTCTCGTGGCATAAGTAGCGAGCGGTGATAGCTTGCTAGCAAGATCATACTTCACAGGATCATTTCTGTAGTATGTCTTCAACTCTCTCTAGTTCAAAGCTGGAGTAGACGTAACCACGATGATGAGTGGTAGCACTGTCCCTGAGCGTGAGGCTTGCGATCGAGATTCATCGCATCTTGGTTGTAATCGATGATCGTTCACCACATTCTGAGGGATGTGGGAAGGGAATAGCGCTTTCCGAGTGGTGGTTTTATTATATAGAATAGAAGCAAGCATAAGTCATACTTTTGGTATCGGGACCCGCGTCGTTGCAGCAATGTCGCTACAGGTTGTGGAAGGACTTTGATTGCGACATGTCATGAAAGCCTTGTGGGAGTTTCTCGAGTGGCACGGGGACGAGCCATTTGATTTGGCCTGCTCCAAGTGCTAGGCTTGGATGACAACGACGTACTTTTGAGTTACAAGAATGAGTGAGCAACACAAGAAGAGTGCAATTGATGACCATAAACGGCTGACACACAACACAGTCTTGATAATCAGCACTAATGCATGATGTACGGAACATTTAGGAGGAGCGCGTTTGGCTAGCAAACATGAATTGAGTGATTTGCAAGGCACTGTTATCTGCAAGAAGGAATGCATGGAATTCGCAAATGAATAAGACTGGTTCAAATACTATCGACAGAAATTTTATTTCTGTTGTCAACTAGTATTAATTAGTTGTGTGGGAGCAGGGGGATATTTCCCTTGCACCATACATCTACATACAGGTTGCGTCTGATGTGGCCTAGTTTTGCGTTCAAAGAACTATCTAGTTGCCTGTTTTTTCAGTGAACGAGTGTGGTGGGGAGGAGAGAGATTAGTGTTAGATGCAGAGCAGTGCGGGCAGTTAGTTGTGTGTCTGACGGTGGGTCGCCGAGAGGAATTAGGCGTGCTGCCATCTGTCGGCAGGTGAGGTAATGAAGCAGCTTGAATGGTGACAGAAATGATGAAAATAGTTATCTAAAGAGTAATATCGACGACATTTGGCAGACACGTATTTCAGCGCTGACAGTTAGTTTGGGGTGTGTGCTTGCATGGCACTGGAAGTCTGTTGACGGTAGAGAAGTAGACAAGACGGAAAGAATTTTCCGCGTTCTCGCGGAGAAGCAATAGAGAAGCAGCCATAAGTATTGAAGTGAGGGCTTTGATCGGCACTCTGGTTTCCCTTCAAAACGAATAAATCTTTCGCCTTTTACTAAAGATTTCCGTGGAGGGGAACATTAAATGAGTCTATAAGGTATTTTTCGTAGTGCTCGGCTATTGCTGAGCCATAATCACAAGTAAAACGTAATGTAATTAGCAAGAGGTAGGTTGTGTTGTGAGAATGAAGGGCGTGGAGTAGCGGATCACGTTGGATCAGGTAGATGCTTTTTTAATTTGAAAATGCAATTGGCCGTTTCGTAGTATAATGAAACAAGTACATTTGCCCTGAAATGGCTTGCAGTGTGTTAGGCGATTGTGTAAAGAGAGAGAGAGAGAGAGCGCTATTTATTGTCCTGGAAACTCTTGGTGAACCCTTTCCGCATCTCAGTTCTAGATGATTTGAGGGTGTTTACTTGCACTGCAGTTGCACAACAGCATATAAGCCGATATTTGGAAGTGAATGATGAATTGAGAGGCTTTGTAATAAATACTAGTATGTGATTAGTAGATTGTGTTTTGAAACCCAAAATTATTTTTACCGCACAAGTTTGTGATTTGTAGGTATGATGTGAGTGAGATTTGGGCTGTAGATGGTGGTTAGTTGGGCAGGATGAGCATTTCAATTGTTTTCAATAGAGTGGATATTAGTGGCAGTGGCTTGTTGCCATAATGTGGCATTGGTTCTTTGTTCATAACAGTGTACTCAGTTTTGTAGAAGATTTAGGTGAGAAAGAGACAGTTGTTGAATATGACATAGATAGCTAGAGATGAATTGAGTAGCAATTTCCTGGTAGTTGTAGTTTGGGTATGATGTGTCTCAGTGAGAGATAAATCTTGAAATGGAAGGGTTGTTCCTAGCTACAGTCTTGGAAACTATGTATCTGCTGTTGACTCCAATGTTTTCAAGATTACTTGTGTACAAAATTGGCCAGACTTTGCAGTTTCTTCTTCAGTAAATCAGTGGAAGGTGGTGCAGATAATGGTATAAATGTTCAGTGCCTCCTGTGAGTTGTTGATGCTGCTTGTCTTTTAAGTAAAATTGATAGGGGCTCTTGATTGACCCAGCCATAGACAGAGCTGGTGCATACTTGGCTTGAGAAGACTTTGGCCAGTAAATGATGAAATACCAACACATTGCTCACAACAAAGCTCCTTTCCCTGCATTCTAGTTTCCCTCGGGTATAGAGTGACATGATATTGGCAGATAATCACTTTGATCAGGCTGTTTGTTTTTTTTTAATGCTCTTTTACCAGAATCCATTCATAGTGATAACTGTGTTCTCTGGTGGAACACGATGAGAACATTGTGTGAAGTGCACAGAAGTAGCTATTTGAGTGTGTGTGAAAATGTGAGGTAACCACTGTTACTCCTAAATTTCTGTGGAATTAAGTTTTCTGTGTGTGTCTGAAAATCCAAGTGGTTCAAGTTGGTAGTTTATTTGTTGCAAGCGAAAAAAGCTTTTTAGTAAACTGAGGCACTAGCATTAGTTTCCTGTTCACTGTGACAAGGAAGCTAGTATAAAAAGTAGTTTGTGGTTTTGTTTGCAAAGAAGTGCTCATGGGATGTAAGCACTGCTTGAGATTATTCTGAGATGATTTTTTGAGGGGAGGGGGGGGGGAGATTGCTAAACATCTAGCATTTTAGTAAGGAGCTTGTCGGAGTAGTCGTAAAATTGTTATTTTATGAGAAATTTCTTTATTCATAGCACATGGCCATCATAGTTGAAGCATAAAGATTGGCATGGTATGCGTAGGTCTGTAAAATGTCCTGACAGTGATGTTCACAGAGACTTGTTGTATACTTTGATTCTTCATCTGTTTAACAGTAGACATAAGAAATGTATTAGTGGAGCAAGTAGCTGTGAAATTACTGGCGTATGATTGATAGTATGGACGTGGCGCTGAGTGTAAGTGTTTGTTTAGCTGTGGGTGTTTTCATAATTGCCATGTGAGGAAAAGCAATACTCGTGATAGGCGAAAAGAGATACAGAGAGAAACACATTTATTGCGAGTATTATATATCAGCAGCTCTTGGGCGGGTATCAAGCTAGACGCAAAGTGAAACGAAAGAGGAAGTATGCATGAAAGTGGCGATATATCGACAAGAGTTTGCACTGTTAGGGTGAGGTGAATAAACTAGTGCGGTGCGAAAATTTTCGAAGAGAGAGGCGGCTTTAAAGAAAGCACAAGAGTCGTATGAACGCCGTCTTGTGTGTTTGTCTTTCAGTGGCTATTTGGCATGTCTGCTTGCGCCATAGGATGCTACTGTATGTGCCCCAGGCCCCCATCTAGCGGCCGGAGGTGCAAGCGGTGTTTACATACAGTCTCGCGTGAGGCAATGGTCTCTCATTTCGGAAGACAAGAAGCACTGGTAGCGCACAAAATAGCTGAGTGAGATCATGGCGGCCAAGTAAGAGTAGAAGTAGGTTCTTTGCAGAATGTCCGAGCTTAAGAAATTCTTCGATAAGTAAATCGCGAAATGTGAAGAGTGTGTCGTATTCTCGTAGGGCGTGTTGACGGTCTCGTGGCATAAGTAGCGAGCGGTGATAGCTTGCTAGCAAGATCATACTTCACAGGATCATTTCTGTAGTATGTCTTCAACTCTCTCTAGTTCAAAGCTGGAGTAGACGTAACCACGATGATGAGTGGTAGCACTGTCCCTGAGCGTGAGGCTTGCGATCGAGATTCATCGCATCTTGGTTGTAATCGATGATCGTTCACCACATTCTGAGGGATGTGGGAAGGGAATAGCGCTTTCCGAGTGGTGGTTTTATTATATAGAATAGAAGCAAGCATAAGTCATACTTTTGGTATCGGGACCCGCGTCGTTGCAGCAATGTCGCTACAGGTTGTGGAAGGACTTTGATTGCGACATGTCATGAAAGCCTTGTGGGAGTTTCTCGAGTGGCACGGGGACGAGCCATTTGATTTGGCCTGCTCCAAGTGCTAGGCTTGGATGACAACGACGTACTTTTGAGTTACAAGAATGAGTGAGCAACACAAGAAGAGTGCAATTGATGACCATAAACGGCTGACACACAACACAGTCTTGATAATCAGCACTAATGCATGATGTACGGAACATTTAGGAGGAGCGCGTTTGGCTAGCAAACATGAATTGAGTGATTTGCAAGGCACTGTTATCTGCAAGAAGGAATGCATGGAATTCGCAAATGAATAAGACTGGTTCAAATACTATCGACAGAAATTTTATTTCTGTTGTCAACTAGTATTAATTAGTTGTGTGGGAGCAGGGGGATATTTCCCTTGCACCATACATCTACATACAGGTTGCGTCTGATGTGGCCTAGTTTTGCGTTCAAAGAACTATCTAGTTGCCTGTTTTTTCAGTGAACGAGTGTGGTGGGGAGGAGAGAGATTAGTGTTAGATGCAGAGCAGTGCGGGCAGTTAGTTGTGTGTCTGACGGTGGGTCGCCGAGAGGAATTAGGCGTGCTGCCATCTGTCGGCAGGTGAGGTAATGAAGCAGCTTGAATGGTGACAGAAATGATGAAAATAGTTATCTAAAGAGTAATATCGACGACATTTGGCAGACACGTATTTCAGCGCTGACAGTTAGTTTGGGGTGTGTGCTTGCATGGCACTGGAAGTCTGTTGACGGTAGAGAAGTAGACAAGACGGAAAGAATTTTCCGCGTTCTCGCGGAGAAGCAATAGAGAAGCAGCCATAAGTATTGAAGTGAGGGCTTTGATCGGCACTCTGGTTTCCCTTCAAAACGAATAAATCTTTCGCCTTTTACTAAAGATTTCCGTGGAGGGGAACATTAAATGAGTCTATAAGGTATTTTTCGTAGTGCTCGGCTATTGCTGAGCCATAATCACAAGTAAAACGTAATGTAATTAGCAAGAGGTAGGTTGTGTTGTGAGAATGAAGGGCGTGGAGTAGCGGATCACGTTGGATCAGATAGATGCTTTTTTAATTTGAAAATGCAATTGGCCGTTTCGTAGTATAATGAAACAAGTACATTTGCCCTGAAATGGCTTGCAGTGTGTTAGGCGATTGTGTAAAGAGAGAGAGAGAGAGCGCTATTTATTGTCCTGGAAACTCTTGGTGAACCCTTTCCGCATCTCAGTTCTAGATGGTTTGAGGGTGTTTACTTGCACTGCAGTTGCACAACAGCATATAAGCCGATATTTGGAAGTGAATGATGAATTGAGAGGCTTTGTAATAAATACTAGTATGTGATTAGTAGATTGTGTTTTGAAACCCAAAATTATTTTTACCGCACAAGTTTGTGATTTGTAGGTATGATGTGAGTGAGATTTGGGCTGTAGATGGTGGTTAGTTGGGCAGGATGAGCATTTCAATTGTTTTCAATAGAGTGGATATTAGTGGCACTGGCTTGTTGCCATAATGTGGCATTGGTTCTTTGTTCATAACAGTGTACTCAGTTTTGTAGAAGATTTAGGTGAGAAAGAGACAGTTGTTGAATATGACATAGATAGCTAGAGATGAATTGAGTAGCAATTTCCTGGTAGTTGTAGTTTGGGTATGATGTGTCTCAGTGAGAGATAAATCTTGAAATGGAAGGGTTGTTCCTAGCTACAGTCTTGGAAACTATGTATCTGCTGTTGACTCCAATGTTTTCAAGATTACTTGTGTACAAAATTGGCCAGACTTTGCAGTTTCTTCTTCAGTAAATCAGTGGAAGGTGGTGCAGATAATGGTATAAATGTTCAGTGCCTCCTGTGAGTTGTTGATGCTGCTTGTCTTTTAAGTAAAATTGATAGGGGCTCTTGATTGACCCAGCCATAGACAGAGCTGGTGCATACTTGGCTTGAGAAGACTTTGGCCAGTAAATGATGAAATACCAACACATTGCTCACAACAAAGCTCCTTTCCCTGCATTCTAGTTTCCCTCGGGTATAGAGTGACATGATATTGGCAGATAATCACTTTGATCAGGCTGTTTGTTTTTTTTTTTAATGCTCTTTTACCAGAATCCATTCATAGTGATAACTGTGTTCTCTGGTGGAACACGATGAGAACATTGTGTGAAGTGCACAGAAGTAGCTATTTGAGTGTGTGTGAAAATGTGAGGTAACCACTGTTACTCCTAAATTTCTGTGGAATTAAGTTTTCTGTGTGTGTCTGAAAATCCAAGTGGTTCAAGTTGGTAGTTTATTTGTTGCAAGCGAAAAAAGCTTTTTAGTAAACTGAGGCACTAGCATTAGTTTCCTGTTCACTGTGACAAGGAAGCTAGTATAAAAAGTAGTTTGTGGTTTTGTTTGCAAAGAAGTGCTCATGGGATGTAAGCACTGCTTGAGATTATTCTGAGATGATTTTTTGAGGGGAGGGGGGGGGGGGGAGATTGCTAAACATCTAGCATTTTAGTAAGGAGCTTGTCGGAGTAGTCGTAAAATTGTTATTTCATGAGAAATTTCTTTATTCATAGCACATGGCCATCATAGTTGAAGCATAAAGATTGGCATGGTATGCGTAGGTCTGTAAAATGTCCTGACAGTGATGTTCACAGAGACTTGTTGTATACTTTGATTCTTCATCTGTTTAACAGTAGACATAAGAAATGTATTAGTGGAGCAAGTAGCTGTGAAATTACTGGCGTATGATTGATAGTATGGACGTGGCGCTGAGTGTAAGTGTTTGTTTAGCTGTGGGTGTTTTCATAATTGCCATGTGAGGAAAAGCAATACTCGTGATAGGCGAAAAGAGATACAGAGAGAAACACATTTATTGCGAGTATTATATATCAGCAGCTCTTGGGCGGGTATCAAGCTAGACGCAAAGTGAAACGAAAGAGGAAGTATGCATGAAAGTGGCGATATATCGACAAGAGTTTGCACTGTTAGGGTGAGGTGAATAAACTAGTGCGGTGCGAAAATTTTCGAAGAGAGAGGCGGCTTTAAAGAAAGCACAAGAGTCGTATGAACGCCGTCTTGTGTGTTTGTCTTTCAGTGGCTATTTGGCATGTCTGCTTGCGCCATAGGATGCTACTGTATGTGCCCCAGGCCCCCATCTAGCGGCCGGAGGTGCAAGCGGTGTTTACATACAGTCTCGCGTGAGGCAATGGTCTCTCATTTCGGAAGACAAGAAGCACTGGTAGCGCACAAAATAGCTGAGTGAGATCATGGCGGCCAAGTAAGAGTAGAAGTAGGTTCTTTGCAGAATGTCCGAGCTTAAGAAATTCTTCGATAAGTAAATCGCGAAATGTGAAGAGTGTGTCGTATTCTCGTAGGGCGTGTTGACGGTCTCGTGGCATAAGTAGCGAGCGGTGATAGCTTGCTAGCAAGATCATACTTCACAGGATCATTTCTGTAGTATGTCTTCAACTCTCTCTAGTTCAAAGCTGGAGTAGACGTAACCACGATGATGAGTGGTAGCACTGTCCCTGAGCGTGAGGCTTGCGATCGAGATTCATCGCATCTTGGTTGTAATCGATGATCGTTCACCACATTCTGAGGGATGTGGGAAGGGAATAGCGCTTTCCGAGTGGTGGTTTTATTATATAGAATAGAAGCAAGCATAAGTCATACTTTTGGTATCGGGACCCGCGTCGTTGCAGCAATGTCGCTACAGGTTGTGGAAGGACTTTGATTGCGACATGTCATGAAAGCCTTGTGGGAGTTTCTCGAGTGGCACGGGGACGAGCCATTTGATTTGGCCTGCTCCAAGTGCTAGGCTTGGATGACAACGACGTACTTTTGAGTTACAAGAATGAGTGAGCAACACAAGAAGAGTGCAATTGATGACCATAAACGGCTGACACACAACACAGTCTTGATAATCAGCACTAATGCATGATGTACGGAACATTTAGGAGGAGCGCGTTTGGCTAGCAAACATGAATTGAGTGATTTGCAAGGCACTGTTATCTGCAAGAAGGAATGCATGGAATTCGCAAATGAATAAGACTGGTTCAAATACTATCGACAGAAATTTTATTTCTGTTGTCAACTAGTATTAATTAGTTGTGTGGGAGCAGGGGGATATTTCCCTTGCACCATACATCTACATACAGGTTGCGTCTGATGTGGCCTAGTTTTGCGTTCAAAGAACTATCTAGTTGCCTGTTTTTTCAGTGAACGAGTGTGGTGGGGAGGAGAGAGATTAGTGTTAGATGCAGAGCAGTGCGGGCAGTTAGTTGTGTGTCTGACGGTGGGTCGCCGAGAGGAATTAGGCGTGCTGCCATCTGTCGGCAGGTGAGGTAATGAAGCAGCTTGAATGGTGACAGAAATGATGAAAATAGTTATCTAAAGAGTAATATCGACGACATTTGGCAGACACGTATTTCAGCGCTGACAGTTAGTTTGGGGTGTGTGCTTGCATGGCACTGGAAGTCTGTTGACGGTAGAGAAGTAGACAAGACGGAAAGAATTTTCCGCGTTCTCGCGGAGAAGCAATAGAGAAGCAGCCATAAGTATTGAAGTGAGGGCTTTGATCGGCACTCTGGTTTCCCTTCAAAACGAATAAATCTTTCGCCTTTTACTAAAGATTTCCGTGGAGGGGAACATTAAATGAGTCTATAAGGTATTTTTCGTAGTGCTCGGCTATTGCTGAGCCATAATCACAAGTAAAACGTAATGTAATTAGCAAGAGGTAGGTTGTGTTGTGAGAATGAAGGGCGTGGAGTAGCGGATCACGTTGGATCAGGTAGATGCTTTTTTAATTTGAAAATGCAATTGGCCGTTTCGTAGTATAATGAAACAAGTACATTTGCCCTGAAATGGCTTGCAGTGTGTTAGGCGATTGTGTAAAGAGAGAGAGAGAGAGAGCGCTATTTATTGTCCTGGAAACTCTTGGTGAACCCTTTCCGCATCTCAGTTCTAGATGATTTGAGGGTGTTTACTTGCACTGCAGTTGCACAACAGCATATAAGCCGATATTTGGAAGTGAATGATGAATTGAGAGGCTTTGTAATAAATACTAGTATGTGATTAGTAGATTGTGTTTTGAAACCCAAAATTATTTTTACCGCACAAGTTTGTGATTTGTAGGTATGATGTGAGTGAGATTTGGGCTGTAGATGGTGGTTAGTTGGGCAGGATGAGCATTTCAATTGTTTTCAATAGAGTGGATATTAGTGGCACTGGCTTGTTGCCATAATGTGGCATTGGTTCTTTGTTCATAACAGTGTACTCAGTTTTGTAGAAGATTTAGGTGAGAAAGAGACAGTTGTTGAATATGACATAGATAGCTAGAGATGAATTGAGTAGCAATTTCCTGGTAGTTGTAGTTTGGGTATGATGTGTCTCAGTGAGAGATAAATCTTGAAATGGAAGGGTTGTTCCTAGCTACAGTCTTGGAAACTATGTATCTGCTGTTGACTCCAATGTTTTCAAGATTACTTGTGTACAAAATTGGCCAGACTTTGCAGTTTCTTCTTCAGTAAATCAGTGGAAGGTGGTGCAGATAATGGTATAAATGTTCAGTGCCTCCTGTGAGTTGTTGATGCTGCTTGTCTTTTAAGTAAAATTGATAGGGGCTCTTGATTGACCCAGCCATAGACAGAGCTGGTGCATACTTGGCTTGAGAAGACTTTGGCCAGTAAATGATGAAATACCAACACATTGCTCACAACAAAGCTCCTTTCCCTGCATTCTAGTTTCCCTCGGGTATAGAGTGACATGATATTGGCAGATAATCACTTTGATCAGGCTGTTTTTTTTTTTTTTTTTAATGCTCTTTTACCAGAATCCATTCATAGTGATAACTGTGTTCTCTGGTGGAACACGATGAGAACATTGTGTGAAGTGCACAGAAGTAGCTATTTGAGTGTGTGTGAAAATGTGAGGTAACCACTGTTACTCCTAAATTTCTGTGGAATTAAGTTTTCTGTGTGTGTCTGAAAATCCAAGTGGTTCAAGTTGGTAGTTTATTTGTTGCAAGCGAAAAAAGCTTTTTAGTAAACTGAGGCACTAGCATTAGTTTCCTGTTCACTGTGACAAGGAAGCTAGTATAAAAAGTAGTTTGTGGTTTTGTTTGCAAAGAAGTGCTCATGGGATGTAAGCACTGCTTGAGATTATTCTGAGATGATTTTTTGAGGGGGGGGGGGGGGAGATTGCTAAACATCTAGCATTTTAGTAAGGAGCTTGTCGGAGTAGTCGTGAAATTGTTATTTTATGAGAAATTTCTTTATTCATAGCACATGGCCATCATAGTTGAAGCATAAAGATTGGCATGGTATGCGTAGGTCTGTAAAATGTCCTGACAGTGATGTTCACAGAGACTTGTTGTATACTTTGATTCTTCATCTGTTTAACAGTAGACATAAGAAATGTATTAGTGGAGCAAGTAGCTGTGAAATTACTGGCGTATGATTGATAGTATGGACGTGGCGCTGAGTGTAAGTGTTTGTTTAGCTGTGGGTGTTTTCATAATTGCCATGTGAGGAAAAGCAATACTCGTGATAGGCGAAAAGAGATACAGAGAGAAACACATTTATTGCGAGTATTATATATCAGCAGCTCTTGGGCGGGTATCAAGCTAGACGCAAAGTGAAACGAAAGAGGAAGTATGCATGAAAGTGGCGATATATCGACAAGAGTTTGCACTGTTAGGGTGAGGTGAATAAACTAGTGCGGTGCGAAAATTTTCGAAGAGAGAGGCGGCTTTAAAGAAAGCACAAGAGTCGTATGAACGCCGTCTTGTGTGTTTGTCTTTCAGTGGCTATTTGGCATGTCTGCTTGCGCCATAGGATGCTACTGTATGTGCCCCAGGCCCCCATCTAGCGGCCGGAGGTGCAAGCGGTGTTTACATACAGTCTCGCGTGAGGCAATGGTCTCTCATTTCGGAAGACAAGAAGCACTGGTAGCGCACAAAATAGCTGAGTGAGATCATGGCGGCCAAGTAAGAGTAGAAGTAGGTTCTTTGCAGAATGTCCGAGCTTAAGAAATTCTTCGATAAGTAAATCGCGAAATGTGAAGAGTGTGTCGTATTCTCGTAGGGCGTGTTGACGGTCTCTTGGCATAAGTAGCGAGCGGTGATAGCTTGCTAGCAAGATCATACTTCACAGGATCATTTCTGTAGTATGTCTTCAACTCTCTCTAGTTCAAAGCTGGAGTAGACGTAACCACGATGATGAGTGGTAGCACTGTCCCTGAGCGTGAGGCTTGCGATCGAGATTCATCGCATCTTGGTTGTAATCGATGATCGTTCACCACATTCTGAGGGATGTGGGAAGGGAATAGCGCTTTCCGAGTGGTGGTTTTATTATATAGAATAGAAGCAAGCATAAGTCATACTTTTGGTATCGGGACCCGCGTCGTTGCAGCAATGTCGCTACAGGTTGTGGAAGGACTTTGATTGCGACATGTCATGAAAGCCTTGTGGGAGTTTCTCGAGTGGCACGGGGACGAGCCATTTGATTTGGCCTGCTCCAAGTGCAAGGCTTGGATGACAACGACGTACTTTTGAGTTACAAGAATGAGTGAGCAACACAAGAAGAGTGCAATTGATGACCATAAACGGCTGACACACAACACAGTCTTGATAATCAGCACTAATGCATGATGTACGGAACATTTAGGAGGAGCGCGTTTGGCTAGCAAACATGAATTGAGTGATTTGCAAGGCACTGTTATCTGCAAGAAGGAATGCATGGAATTCGCAAATGAATAAGACTGGTTCAAATACTATCGACAGAAATTTTATTTCTGTTGTCAACTAGTATTAATTAGTTGTGTGGGAGCAGGGGGATATTTCCCTTGCACCATACATCTACATACAGGTTGCGTCTGATGTGGCCTAGTTTTGCGTTCAAAGAACTATCTAGTTGCCTGTTTTTTCAGTGAACGAGTGTGGTGGGGAGGAGAGAGATTAGTGTTAGATGCAGAGCAGTGCGGGCAGTTAGTTGTGTGTCTGACGGTGGGTCGCCGAGAGGAATTAGGCGTGCTGCCATCTGTCGGCAGGTGAGGTAATGAAGCAGCTTGAATGGTGACAGAAATGATGAAAATAGTTATCTAAAGAGTAATATCGACGACATTTGGCAGACACGTATTTCAGCGCTGACAGTTAGTTTGGGGTGTGTGCTTGCATGGCACTGGAAGTCTGTTGACGGTAGAGAAGTAGACAAGACGGAAAGAATTTTCCGCGTTCTCGCGGAGAAGCAATAGAGAAGCAGCCATAAGTATTGAAGTGAGGGCTTTGATCGGCACTCTGGTTTCCCTTCAAAACGAATAAATCTTTCGCCTTTTACTAAAGATTTCCGTGGAGGGGAACATTAAATGAGTCTATAAGGTATTTTTCGTAGTGCTCGGCTATTGCTGAGCCATAATCACAAGTAAAACGTAATGTAATTAGCAAGAGGTAGGTTGTGTTGTGAGAATGAAGGGCGTGGAGTAGCGGATCACGTTGGATCAGGTAGATGCTTTTTTAATTTGAAAATGCAATTGGCCGTTTCGTAGTATAATGAAACAAGTACATTTGCCCTGAAATGGCTTGCAGTGTGTTAGGCGATTGTGTAAAGAGAGAGAGAGAGAGAGAGCGCTATTTATTGTCCTGGAAACTCTTGGTGAACCCTTTCCGCATCTCAGTTCTAGATGATTTGAGGGTGTTTACTTGCACTGCAGTTGCACAACAGCATATAAGCCGATATTTGGAAGTGAATGATGAATTGAGAGGCTTTGTAATAAATACTAGTATGTGATTAGTAGATTGTGTTTTGAAACCCAAAATTATTTTTACCGCACAAGTTTGTGATTTGTAGGTATGATGTGAGTGAGATTTGGGCTGTAGATGGTGGTTAGTTGGGCAGGATGAGCATTTCAATTGTTTTCAATAGAGTGGATATTAGTGGCACTGGCTTGTTGCCATAATGTGGCATTGGTTCTTTGTTCATAACAGTGTACTCAGTTTTGTAGAAGATTTAGGTGAGAAAGAGACAGTTGTTGAATATGACATAGATAGCTAGAGATGAATTGAGTAGCAATTTCCTGGTAGTTGTAGTTTGGGTATGATGTGTCTCAGTGAGAGATAAATCTTGAAATGGAAGGGTTGTTCCTAGCTACAGTCTTGGAAACTATGTATCTGCTGTTGACTCCAATGTTTTCAAGATTACTTGTGTACAAAATTGGCCAGACTTTGCAGTTTCTTCTTCAGTAAATCAGTGGAAGGTGGTGCAGATAATGGTATAAATGTTCAGTGCCTCCTGTGAGTTGTTGATGCTGCTTGTCTTTTAAGTAAAATTGATAGGGGCTCTTGATTGACCCAGCCATAGACAGAGCTGGTGCATACTTGGCTTGAGAAGACTTTGGCCAGTAAATGATGAAATACCAACACATTGCTCACAACAAAGCTCCTTTCCCTGCATTCTAGTTTCCCTCGGGTATAGAGTGACATGATATTGGCAGATAATCACTTTGATCAGGCTGTTTGTTTTTTTTTTAATGCTCTTTTACCAGAATCCATTCATAGTGATAACTGTGTTCTCTGGTGGAACACGATGAGAACATTGTGTGAAGTGCACAGAAGTAGCTATTTGAGTGTGTGTGAAAATGTGAGGTAACCACTGTTACTCCTAAATTTCTGTGGAATTAAGTTTTCTGTGTGTGTCTGAAAATCCAAGTGGTTCAAGTTGGTAGTTTATTTGTTGCAAGCGAAAAAAGCTTTTTAGTAAACTGAGGCACTAGCATTAGTTTCCTGTTCACTGTGACAAGGAAGCTAGTATAAAAAGTAGTTTGTGGTTTTGTTTGCAAAGAAGTGCTCATGGGATGTAAGCACTGCTTGAGATTATTCTGAGATGATTTTTTGAGGGGGGGGGGGAGATTGCTAAACATCTAGCATTTTAGTAAGGAGCTTGTCGGAGTAGTCGTGAAATTGTTATTTTATGAGAAATTTCTTTATTCATAGCACATGGCCATCATAGTTGAAGCATAAAGATTGGCATGGTATGCGTAGGTCTGTAAAATGTCCTGACAGTGATGTTCACAGAGACTTGTTGTATACTTTGATTCTTCATCTGTTTAACAGTAGACATAAGAAATGTATTAGTGGAGCAAGTAGCTGTGAAATTACTGGCGTATGATTGATAGTATGGACGTGGCGCTGAGTGTAAGTGTTTGTTTAGCTGTGGGTGTTTTCATAATTGCCATGTGAGGAAAAGCAATACTCGTGATAGGCGAAAAGAGATACAGAGAGAAACACATTTATTGCGAGTATTATATATCAGCAGCTCTTGGGCGGGTATCAAGCTAGACGCAAAGTGAAACGAAAGAGGAAGTATGCATGAAAGTGGCGATATATCGACAAGAGTTTGCACTGTTAGGGTGAGGTGAATAAACTAGTGCGGTGCGAAAATTTTCGAAGAGAGAGGCGGCTTTAAAGAAAGCACAAGAGTCGTATGAACGCCGTCTTGTGTGTTTGTCTTTCAGTGGCTATTTGGCATGTCTGCTTGCGCCATAGGATGCTACTGTATGTGCCCCAGGCCCCCATCTAGCGGCCGGAGGTGCAAGCGGTGTTTACATACAGTCTCGCGTGAGGCAATGGTCTCTCATTTCGGAAGACAAGAAGCACTGGTAGCGCACAAAATAGCTGAGTGAGATCATGGCGGCCAAGTAAGAGTAGAAGTAGGTTCTTTGCAGAATGTCCGAGCTTAAGAAATTCTTCGATAAGTAAATCGCGAAATGTGAAGAGTGTGTCGTATTCTCGTAGGGCGTGTTGACGGTCTCGTGGCATAAGTAGCGAGCGGTGATAGCTTGCTAGCAAGATCATACTTCACAGGATCATTTCTGTAGTATGTCTTCAACTCTCTCTAGTTCAAAGCTGGAGTAGACGTAACCACGATGATGAGTGGTAGCACTGTCCCTGAGCGTGAGGCTTGCGATCGAGATTCATCGCATCTTGGTTGTAATCGATGATCGTTCACCACATTCTGAGGGATGTGGGAAGGGAATAGCGCTTTCCGAGTGGTGGTTTTATTATATAGAATAGAAGCAAGCATAAGTCATACTTTTGGTATCGGGACCCGCGTCGTTGCAGCAATGTCGCTACAGGTTGTGGAAGGACTTTGATTGCGACATGTCATGAAAGCCTTGTGGGAGTTTCTCGAGTGGCACGGGGACGAGCCATTTGATTTGGCCTGCTCCAAGTGCTAGGCTTGGATGACAACGACGTACTTTTGAGTTACAAGAATGAGTGAGCAACACAAGAAGAGTGCAATTGATGACCATAAACGGCTGACACACAACACAGTCTTGATAATCAGCACTAATGCATGATGTACGGAACATTTAGGAGGAGCGCGTTTGGCTAGCAAACATGAATTGAGTGATTTGCAAGGCACTGTTATCTGCAAGAAGGAATGCATGGAATTCGCAAATGAATAAGACTGGTTCAAATACTATCGACAGAAATTTTATTTCTGTTGTCAACTAGTATTAATTAGTTGTGTGGGAGCAGGGGGATATTTCCCTTGCACCATACATCTACATACAGGTTGCGTCTGATGTGGCCTAGTTTTGCGTTCAAAGAACTATCTAGTTGCCTGTTTTTTCAGTGAACGAGTGTGGTGGGGAGGAGAGAGATTAGTGTTAGATGCAGAGCAGTGCGGGCAGTTAGTTGTGTGTCTGACGGTGGGTCGCCGAGAGGAATTAGGCGTGCTGCCATCTGTCGGCAGGTGAGGTAATGAAGCAGCTTGAATGGTGACAGAAATGATGAAAATAGTTATCTAAAGAGTAATATCGACGACATTTGGCAGACACGTATTTCAGCGCTGACAGTTAGTTTGGGGTGTGTGCTTGCATGGCACTGGAAGTCTGTTGACGGTAGAGAAGTAGACAAGACGGAAAGAATTTTCCGTGTTCTCGCGGAGAAGCAATAGAGAAGCAGCCATAAGTATTGAAGTGAGGGCTTTGATCGGCACTCTGGTTTCCCTTCAAAACGAATAAATCTTTCGCCTTTTACTAAAGATTTCCGTGGAGGGGAACATTAAATGAGTCTATAAGGTATTTTTCGTAGTGCTCGGCTATTGCTGAGCCATAATCACAAGTAAAACGTAATGTAATTAGCAAGAGGTAGGTTGTGTTGTGAGAATGAAGGGCGTGGAGTAGCGGATCACGTTGGATCAGGTAGATGCTTTTTTAATTTGAAAATGCAATTGGCCGTTTCGTAGTATAATGAAACAAGTACATTTGCCCTGAAATGGCTTGCAGTGTGTTAGGCGATTGTGTAAAGAGAGAGAGAGAGAGCGCTATTTATTGTCCTGGAAACTCTTGGTGAACCCTTTCCGCATCTCAGTTCTAGATGATTTGAGGGTGTTTACTTGCACTGCAGTTGCACAACAGCATATAAGCCGATATTTGGAAGTGAATGATGAATTGAGAGGCTTTGTAATAAATACTAGTATGTGATTAGTAGATTGTGTTTTGAAACCCAAAATTATTTTTACCGCACAAGTTTGTGATTTGTAGGTATGATGTGAGTGAGATTTGGGCTGTAGATGGTGGTTAGTTGGGCAGGATGAGCATTTCAATTGTTTTCAATAGAGTGGATATTAGTGGCACTGGCTTGTTGCCATAATGTGGCATTGGTTCTTTGTTCATAACAGTGTACTCAGTTTTGTAGAAGATTTAGGTGAGAAAGAGACAGTTGTTGAATATGACATAGATAGCTAGAGATGAATTGAGTAGCAATTTCCTGGTAGTTGTAGTTTGGGTATGATGTGTCTCAGTGAGAGATAAATCTTGAAATGGAAGGGTTGTTCCTAGCTACAGTCTTGGAAACTATGTATCTGCTGTTGACTCCAATGTTTTCAAGATTACTTGTGTACAAAATTGGCCAGACTTTGCAGTTTCTTCTTCAGTAAATCAGTGGAAGGTGGTGCAGATAATGGTATAAATGTTCAGTGCCTCCTGTGAGTTGTTGATGCTGCTTGTCTTTTAAGTAAAATTGATAGGGGCTCTTGATTGACCCAGCCATAGACAGAGCTGGTGCATACTTGGCTTGAGAAGACTTTGGCCAGTAAATGATGAAATACCAACACATTGCTCACAACAAAGCTCCTTTCCCTGCATTCTAGTTTCCCTCGGGTATAGAGTGACATGATATTGGCAGATAATCACTTTGATCAGGCTGTTTGTTTTTTTTTTAATGCTCTTTTACCAGAATCCATTCATAGTGATAACTGTGTTCTCTGGTGGAACACGATGAGAACATTGTGTGAAGTGCACAGAAGTAGCTATTTGAGTGTGTGTGAAAATGTGAGGTAACCACTGTTACTCCTAAATTTCTGTGGAATTAAGTTTTCTGTGTGTGTCTGAAAATCCAAGTGGTTCAAGTTGGTAGTTTATTTGTTGCAAGCGAAAAAAGCTTTTTAGTAAACTGAGGCACTAGCATTAGTTTCCTGTTCACTGTGACAAGGAAGCTAGTATAAAAAGTAGTTTGTGGTTTTGTTTGCAAAGAAGTGCTCATGGGATGTAAGCACTGCTTGAGATTATTCTGAGATGATTTTTTGAGGGGAGGGTGGGGGGGAGATTGCTAAACATCTAGCATTTTAGTAAGGAGCTTGTCGGAGTAGTCGTAAAATTGTTATTTTATGAGAAATTTCTTTATTCATAGCACATGGCCATCATAGTTGAAGCATAAAGATTGGCATGGTATGCGTAGGTCTGTAAAATGTCCTGACAGTGATGTTCACAGAGACTTGTTGTATACTTTGATTCTTCATCTGTTTAACAGTAGACATAAGAAATGTATTAGTGGAGCAAGTAGCTGTGAAATTACTGGCGTATGATTGATAGTATGGACGTGGCGCTGAGTGTAAGTGTTTGTTTAGCTGTGGGTGTTTTCATAATTGCCATGTGAGGAAAAGCAATACTCGTGATAGGCGAAAAGAGATACAGAGAGAAACACATTTATTGCGAGTATTATATATCAGCAGCTCTTGGGCGGGTATCAAGCTAGACGCAAAGTGAAACGAAAGAGGAAGTATGCATGAAAGTGGCGATATATCGACAAGAGTTTGCACTGTTAGGGTGAGGTGAATAAACTAGTGCGGTGCGAAAATTTTCGAAGAGAGAGGCGGCTTTAAAGAAAGCACAAGAGTCGTATGAACGCCGTCTTGTGTGTTTGTCTTTCAGTGGCTATTTGGCATGTCTGCTTGCGCCATAGGATGCTACTGTATGTGCCCCAGGCCCCCATCTAGCGGCCGGAGGTGCAAGCGGTGTTTACATACAGTCTCGCGTGAGGCAATGGTCTCTCATTTCGGAAGACAAGAAGCACTGGTAGCGCACAAAATAGCTGAGTGAGATCATGGCGGCCAAGTAAGAGTAGAAGTAGGTTCTTTGCAGAATGTCCGAGCTTAAGAAATTCTTCGATAAGTAAATCGCGAAATGTGAAGAGTGTGTCGTATTCTCGTAGGGCGTGTTGACGGTCTCGTGGCATAAGTAGCGAGCGGTGATAGCTTGCTAGCAAGATCATACTTCACAGGATCATTTCTGTAGTATGTCTTCAACTCTCTCTAGTTCAAAGCTGGAGTAGACGTAACCACGATGATGAGTGGTAGCACTGTCCCTGAGCGTGAGGCTTGCGATCGAGATTCATCGCATCTTGGTTGTAATCGATGATCGTTCACCACATTCTGAGGGATGTGGGAAGGGAATAGCGCTTTCCGAGTGGTGGTTTTATTATATAGAATAGAAGCAAGCATAAGTCATACTTTTGGTATCGGGACCCGCGTCGTTGCAGCAATGTCGCTACAGGTTGTGGAAGGACTTTGATTGCGACATGTCATGAAAGCCTTGTGGGAGTTTCTCGAGTGGCACGGGGACGAGCCATTTGATTTGGCCTGCTCCAAGTGCTAGGCTTGGATGACAACGACGTACTTTTGAGTTACAAGAATGAGTGAGCAACACAAGAAGAGTGCAATTGATGACCATAAACGGCTGACACACAACACAGTCTTGATAATCAGCACTAATGCATGATGTACGGAACATTTAGGAGGAGCGCGTTTGGCTAGCAAACATGAATTGAGTGATTTGCAAGGCACTGTTATCTGCAAGAAGGAATGCATGGAATTCGCAAATGAATAAGACTGGTTCAAATACTATCGACAGAAATTTTATTTCTGTTGTCAACTAGTATTAATTAGTTGTGTGGGAGCAGGGGGATATTTCCCTTGCACCATACATCTACATACAGGTTGCGTCTGATGTGGCCTAGTTTTGCGTTCAAAGAACTATCTAGTTGCCTGTTTTTTCAGTGAACGAGTGTGGTGGGGAGGAGAGAGATTAGTGTTAGATGCAGAGCAGTGCGGGCAGTTAGTTGTGTGTCTGACGGTGGGTCGCCGAGAGGAATTAGGCGTGCTGCCATCTGTCGGCAGGTGAGGTAATGAAGCAGCTTGAATGGTGACAGAAATGATGAAAATAGTTATCTAAAGAGTAATATCGACGACATTTGGCAGACACGTATTTCAGCGCTGACAGTTAGTTTGGGGTGTGTGCTTGCATGGCACTGGAAGTCTGTTGACGGTAGAGAAGTAGACAAGACGGAAAGAATTTTCCGCGTTCTCGCGGAGAAGCAATAGAGAAGCAGCCATAAGTATTGAAGTGAGGGCTTTGATCGGCACTCTGGTTTCCCTTCAAAACGAATAAATCTTTCGCCTTTTACTAAAGATTTCCGTGGAGGGGAACATTAAATGAGTCTATAAGGTATTTTTCGTAGTGCTCGGCTATTGCTGAGCCATAATCACAAGTAAAACGTAATGTAATTAGCAAGAGGTAGGTTGTGTTGTGAGAATGAAGGGCGTGGAGTAGCGGATCACGTTGGATCAGGTAGATGCTTTTTTAATTTGAAAATGCAATTGGCCGTTTCGTAGTATAATGAAACAAGTACATTTGCCCTGAAATGGCTTGCAGTGTGTTAGGCGATTGTGTAAAGAGAGAGAGAGAGAGCGCTATTTATTGTCCTGGAAACTCTTGGTGAACCCTTTCCGCATCTCAGTTCTAGATGATTTGAGGGTGTTTACTTGCACTGCAGTTGCACAACAGCATATAAGCCGATATTTGGAAGTGAATGATGAATTGAGAGGCTTTGTAATAAATACTAGTATGTGATTAGTAGATTGTGTTTTGAAACCCAAAATTATTTTTACCGCACAAGTTTGTGATTTGTAGGTATGATGTGAGTGAGATTTGGGCTGTAGATGGTGGTTAGTTGGGCAGGATGAGCATTTCAATTGTTTTCAATAGAGTGGATATTAGTGGCACTGGCTTGTTGCCATAATGTGGCATTGGTTCTTTGTTCATAACAGTGTACTCAGTTTTGTAGAAGATTTAGGTGAGAAAGAGACAGTTGTTGAATATGACATAGATAGCTAGAGATGAATTGAGTAGCAATTTCCTGGTAGTTGTAGTTTGGGTATGATGTGTCTCAGTGAGAGATAAATCTTGAAATGGAAGGGTTGTTCCTAGCTACAGTCTTGGAAACTATGTATCTGCTGTTGACTCCAATGTTTTCAAGAGTACTTGTGTACAAAATTGGCCAGACTTTGCAGTTTCTTCTTCAGTAAATCAGTGGAAGGTGGTGCAGATAATGGTATAAATGTTCAGTGCCTCCTGTGAGTTGTTGATGCTGCTTGTCTTTTAAGTAAAATTGATAGGGGCTCTTGATTGACCCAGCCATAGACAGAGCTGGTGCATACTTGGCTTGAGAAGACTTTGGCCAGTAAATGATGAAATACCAACACATTGCTCACAACAAAGCTCCTTTCCCTGCATTCTAGTTTCCCTCGGGTATAGAGTGACATGATATTGGCAGATAATCACTTTGATCAGGCTGTTTGTTTTTTTTTAATGCTCTTTTACCAGAATCCATTCATAGTGATAACTGTGTTCTCTGGTGGAACACGATGAGAACATTGTGTGAAGTGCACAGAAGTAGCTATTTGAGTGTGTGTGAAAATGTGAGGTAACCACTGTTACTCCTAAATTTCTGTGGAATTAAGTTTTCTGTGTGTGTCTGAAAATCCAAGTGGTTCAAGTTGGTAGTTTATTTGTTGCAAGCGAAAAAAGCTTTTTAGTAAACTGAGGCACTAGCATTAGTTTCCTGTTCACTGTGACAAGGAAGCTAGTATAAAAAGTAGTTTGTGGTTTTGTTTGCAAAGAAGTGCTCATGGGATGTAAGCACTGCTTGAGATTATTCTGAGATGATTTTTTGAGGGGAGGGGGGGGAGATTGCTAAACATCTAGCATTTTAGTAAGGAGCTTGTCGGAGTAGTCGTAAAATTGTTATTTCATGAGAAATTTCTTTATTCATAGCACATGGCCATCATAGTTGAAGCATAAAGATTGGCATGGTATGCGTAGGTCTGTAAAATGTCCTGACAGTGATGTTCACAGAGACTTGTTGTATACTTTGATTCTTCATCTGTTTAACAGTAGACATAAGAAATGTATTAGTGGAGCAAGTAGCTGTGAAATTACTGGCGTATGATTGATAGTATGGACGTGGCGCTGAGTGTAAGTGTTTGTTTAGCTGTGGGTGTTTTCATAATTGCCATGTGAGGAAAAGCAATACTCGTGATAGGCGAAAAGAGATACAGAGAGAAACACATTTATTGCGAGTATTATATATCAGCAGCTCTTGGGCGGGTATCAAGCTAGACGCAAAGTGAAACGAAAGAGGAAGTATGCATGAAAGTGGCGATATATCGACAAGAGTTTGCACTGTTAGGGTGAGGTGAATAAACTAGTGCGGTGCGAAAATTTTCGAAGAGAGAGGCGGCTTTAAAGAAAGCACAAGAGTCGTATGAACGCCGTCTTGTGTGTTTGTCTTTCAGTGGCTATTTGGCATGTCTGCTTGCGCCATAGGATGCTACTGTATGTGCCCCAGGCCCCCATCTAGCGGCCGGAGGTGCAAGCGGTGTTTACATACAGTCTCGCGTGAGGCAATGGTCTCTCATTTCGGAAGACAAGAAGCACTGGTAGCGCACAAAATAGCTGAGTGAGATCATGGCGGCCAAGTAAGAGTAGAAGTAGGTTCTTTGCAGAATGTCCGAGCTTAAGAAATTCTTCGATAAGTAAATCGCGAAATGTGAAGAGTGTGTCGTATTCTCGTAGGGCGTGTTGACGGTCTCTTGGCATAAGTAGCGAGCGGTGATAGCTTGCTAGCAAGATCATACTTCACAGGATCATTTCTGTAGTATGTCTTCAACTCTCTCTAGTTCAAAGCTGGAGTAGACGTAACCACGATGATGAGTGGTAGCACTGTCCCTGAGCGTGAGGCTTGCGATCGAGATTCATCGCATCTTGGTTGTAATCGATGATCGTTCACCACATTCTGAGGGATGTGGGAAGGGAATAGCGCTTTCCGAGTGGTGGTTTTATTATATAGAATAGAAGCAAGCATAAGTCATACTTTTGGTATCGGGACCCGCGTCGTTGCAGCAATGTCGCTACAGGTTGTGGAAGGACTTTGATTGCGACATGTCATGAAAGCCTTGTGGGAGTTTCTCGAGTGGCACGGGGACGAGCCATTTGATTTGGCCTGCTCCAAGTGCTAGGCTTGGATGACAACGACGTACTTTTGAGTTACAAGAATGAGTGAGCAACACAAGAAGAGTGCAATTGATGACCATAAACGGCTGACACACAACACAGTCTTGATAATCAGCACTAATGCATGATGTACGGAACATTTAGGAGGAGCGCGTTTGGCTAGCAAACATGAATTGAGTGATTTGCAAGGCACTGTTATCTGCAAGAAGGAATGCATGGAATTCGCAAATGAATAAGACTGGTTCAAATACTATCGACAGAAATTTTATTTCTGTTGTCAACTAGTATTAATTAGTTGTGTGGGAGCAGGGGGATATTTCCCTTGCACCATACATCTACATACAGGTTGCGTCTGATGTGGCCTAGTTTTGCGTTCAAAGAACTATCTAGTTGCCTGTTTTTTCAGTGAACGAGTGTGGTGGGGAGGAGAGAGATTAGTGTTAGATGCAGAGCAGTGCGGGCAGTTAGTTGTGTGTCTGACGGTGGGTCGCCGAGAGGAATTAGGCGTGCTGCCATCTGTCGGCAGGTGAGGTAATGAAGCAGCTTGAATGGTGACAGAAATGATGAAAATAGTTATCTAAAGAGTAATATCGACGACATTTGGCAGACACGTATTTCAGCGCTGACAGTTAGTTTGGGGTGTGTGCTTGCATGGCACTGGAAGTCTGTTGACGGTAGAGAAGTAGACAAGACGGAAAGAATTTTCCGCGTTCTCGCGGAGAAGCAATAGAGAAGCAGCCATAAGTATTGAAGTGAGGGCTTTGATCGGCACTCTGGTTTCCCTTCAAAACGAATAAATCTTTCGCCTTTTACTAAAGATTTCCGTGGAGGGGAACATTAAATGAGTCTATAAGGTATTTTTCGTAGTGCTCGGCTATTGCTGAGCCATAATCACAAGTAAAACGTAATGTAATTAGCAAGAGGTAGGTTGTGTTGTGAGAATGAAGGGCGTGGAGTAGCGGATCACGTTGGATCAGGTAGATGCTTTTTTAATTTGAAAATGCAATTGGCCGTTTCGTAGTATAATGAAACAAGTACATTTGCCCTGAAATGGCTTGCAGTGTGTTAGGCGATTGTGTAAAGAGAGAGAGAGAGAGCGCTATTTATTGTCCTGGAAACTCTTGGTGAACCCTTTCCGCATCTCAGTTCTAGATGATTTGAGGGTGTTTACTTGCACTGCAGTTGCACAACAGCATATAAGCCGATATTTGGAAGTGAATGATGAATTGAGAGGCTTTGTAATAAATACTAGTATGTGATTAGTAGATTGTGTTTTGAAACCCAAAATTATTTTTACCGCACAAGTTTGTGATTTGTAGGTATGATGTGAGTGAGATTTGGGCTGTAGATGGTGGTTAGTTGGGCAGGATGAGCATTTCAATTGTTTTCAATAGAGTGGATATTAGTGGCACTGGCTTGTTGCCATAATGTGGCATTGGTTCTTTGTTCATAACAGTGTACTCAGTTTTGTAGAAGATTTAGGTGAGAAAGAGACAGTTGTTGAATATGACATAGATAGCTAGAGATGAATTGAGTAGCAATTTCCTGGTAGTTGTAGTTTGGGTATGATGTGTCTCAGTGAGAGATAAATCTTGAAATGGAAGGGTTGTTCCTAGCTACAGTCTTGGAAACTATGTATCTGCTGTTGACTCCAATGTTTTCAAGATTACTTGTGTACAAAATTGGCCAGACTTTGCAGTTTCTTCTTCAGTAAATCAGTGGAAGGTGGTGCAGATAATGGTATAAATGTTCAGTGCCTCCTGTGAGTTGTTGATGCTGCTTGTCTTTTAAGTAAAATTGATAGGGGCTCTTGATTGACCCAGCCATAGACAGAGCTGGTGCATACTTGGCTTGAGAAGACTTTGGCCAGTAAATGATGAAATACCAACACATTGCTCACAACAAAGCTCCTTTCCCTGCATTCTAGTTTCCCTCGGGTATAGAGTGACATGATATTGGCAGATAATCACTTTGATCAGGCTGTTTGTTTTTTTTTTAATGCTCTTTTACCAGAATCCATTCATAGTGATAACTGTGTTCTCTGGTGGAACACGATGAGAACATTGTGTGAAGTGCACAGAAGTAGCTATTTGAGTGTGTGTGAAAATGTGAGGTAACCACTGTTACTCCTAAATTTCTGTGGAATTAAGTTTTCTGTGTGTGTCTGAAAATCCAAGTGGTTCAAGTTGGTAGTTTATTTGTTGCAAGCGAAAAAAGCTTTTTAGTAAACTGAGGCACTAGCATTAGTTTCCTGTTCACTGTGACAAGGAAGCTAGTATAAAAAGTAGTTTGTGGTTTTGTTTGCAAAGAAGTGCTCATGGGATGTAAGCACTGCTTGAGATTATTCTGAGATGATTTTTTGAGGGGAGGGGGGGGGGGAGATTGCTAAACATCTAGCATTTTAGTAAGGAGCTTGTCGGAGTAGTCGTAAAATTGTTATTTTATGAGAAATTTCTTTATTCATAGCACATGGCCATCATAGTTGAAGCATAAAGATTGGCATGGTATGCGTAGGTCTGTAAAATGTCCTGACAGTGATGTTCACAGAGACTTGTTGTATACTTTGATTCTTCATCTGTTTAACAGTAGACATAAGAAATGTATTAGTGGAGCAAGTAGCTGTGAAATTACTGGCGTATGATTGATAGTATGGACGTGGCGCTGAGTGTAAGTGTTTGTTTAGCTGTGGGTGTTTTCATAATTGCCATGTGAGGAAAAGCAATACTCGTGATAGGCGAAAAGAGATACAGAGAGAAACACATTTATTGCGAGTATTATATATCAGCAGCTCTTGGGCGGGTATCAAGCTAGACGCAAAGTGAAACGAAAGAGGAAGTATGCATGAAAGTGGCGATATATCGACAAGAGTTTGCACTGTTAGGGTGAGGTGAATAAACTAGTGCGGTGCGAAAATTTTCGAAGAGAGAGGCGGCTTTAAAGAAAGCACAAGAGTCGTATGAACGCCGTCTTGTGTGTTTGTCTTTCAGTGGCTATTTGGCATGTCTGCTTGCGCCATAGGATGCTACTGTATGTGCCCCAGGCCCCCATCTAGCGGCCGGAGGTGCAAGCGGTGTTTACATACAGTCTCGCGTGAGGCAATGGTCTCTCATTTCGGAAGACAAGAAGCACTGGTAGCGCACAAAATAGCTGAGTGAGATCATGGCGGCCAAGTAAGAGTAGAAGTAGGTTCTTTGCAGAATGTCCGAGCTTAAGAAATTCTTCGATAAGTAAATCGCGAAATGTGAAGAGTGTGTCGTATTCTCGTAGGGCGTGTTGACGGTCTCGTGGCATAAGTAGCGAGCGGTGATAGCTTGCTAGCAAGATCATACTTCACAGGATCATTTCTGTAGTATGTCTTCAACTCTCTCTAGTTCAAAGCTGGAGTAGACGTAACCACGATGATGAGTGGTAGCACTGTCCCTGAGCGTGAGGCTTGCGATCGAGATTCATCGCATCTTGGTTGTAATCGATGATCGTTCACCACATTCTGAGGGATGTGGGAAGGGAATAGCGCTTTCCGAGTGGTGGTTTTATTATATAGAATAGAAGCAAGCATAAGTCATACTTTTGGTATCGGGACCCGCGTCGTTGCAGCAATGTCGCTACAGGTTGTGGAAGGACTTTGATTGCGACATGTCATGAAAGCCTTGTGGGAGTTTCTCGAGTGGCACGGGGACGAGCCATTTGATTTGGCCTGCTCCAAGTGCTAGGCTTGGATGACAACGACGTACTTTTGAGTTACAAGAATGAGTGAGCAACACAAGAAGAGTGCAATTGATGACCATAAACGGCTGACACACAACACAGTCTTGATAATCAGCACTAATGCATGATGTACGGAACATTTAGGAGGAGCGCGTTTGGCTAGCAAACATGAATTGAGTGATTTGCAAGGCACTGTTATCTGCAAGAAGGAATGCATGGAATTCGCAAATGAATAAGACTGGTTCAAATACTATCGACAGAAATTTTATTTCTGTTGTCAACTAGTATTAATTAGTTGTGTGGGAGCAGGGGGATATTTCCCTTGCACCATACATCTACATACAGGTTGCGTCTGATGTGGCCTAGTTTTGCGTTCAAAGAACTATCTAGTTGCCTGTTTTTTCAGTGAACGAGTGTGGTGGGGAGGAGAGAGATTAGTGTTAGATGCAGAGCAGTGCGGGCAGTTAGTTGTGTGTCTGACGGTGGGTCGCCGAGAGGAATTAGGCGTGCTGCCATCTGTCGGCAGGTGAGGTAATGAAGCAGCTTGAATGGTGACAGAAATGATGAAAATAGTTATCTAAAGAGTAATATCGACGACATTTGGCAGACACGTATTTCAGCGCTGACAGTTAGTTTGGGGTGTGTGCTTGCATGGCACTGGAAGTCTGTTGACGGTAGAGAAGTAGACAAGACGGAAAGAATTTTCCGCGTTCTCGCGGAGAAGCAATAGAGAAGCAGCCATAAGTATTGAAGTGAGGGCTTTGATCGGCACTCTGGTTTCCCTTCAAAACGAATAAATCTTTCGCCTTTTACTAAAGATTTCCGTGGAGGGGAACATTAAATGAGTCTATAAGGTATTTTTCGTAGTGCTCGGCTATTGCTGAGCCATAATCACAAGTAAAACGTAATGTAATTAGCAAGAGGTAGGTTGTGTTGTGAGAATGAAGGGCGTGGAGTAGCGGATCACGTTGGATCAGGTAGATGCTTTTTTAATTTGAAAATGCAATTGGCCGTTTCGTAGTATAATGAAACAAGTACATTTGCCCTGAAATGGCTTGCAGTGTGTTAGGCGATTGTGTAAAGAGAGAGAGAGAGAGCGCTATTTATTGTCCTGGAAACTCTTGGTGAACCCTTTCCGCATCTCAGTTCTAGATGATTTGAGGGTGTTTACTTGCACTGCAGTTGCACAACAGCATATAAGCCGATATTTGGAAGTGAATGATGAATTGAGAGGCTTTGTAATAAATACTAGTATGTGATTAGTAGATTGTGTTTTGAAACCCAAAATTATTTTTACCGCACAAGTTTGTGATTTGTAGGTATGATGTGAGTGAGATTTGGGCTGTAGATGGTGGTTAGTTGGGCAGGATGAGCATTTCAATTGTTTTCAATAGAGTGGATATTAGTGGCACTGGCTTGTTGCCATAATGTGGCATTGGTTCTTTGTTCATAACAGTGTACTCAGTTTTGTAGAAGATTTAGGTGAGAAAGAGACAGTTGTTGAATATGACATAGATAGCTAGAGATGAATTGAGTAGCAATTTCCTGGTAGTTGTAGTTTGGGTATGATGTGTCTCAGTGAGAGATAAATCTTGAAATGGAAGGGTTGTTCCTAGCTACAGTCTTGGAAACTATGTATCTGCTGTTGACTCCAATGTTTTCAAGAGTACTTGTGTACAAAATTGGCCAGACTTTGCAGTTTCTTCTTCAGTAAATCAGTGGAAGGTGGTGCAGATAATGGTATAAATGTTCAGTGCCTCCTGTGAGTTGTTGATGCTGCTTGTCTTTTAAGTAAAATTGATAGGGGCTCTTGATTGACCCAGCCATAGACAGAGCTGGTGCATACTTGGCTTGAGAAGACTTTGGCCAGTAAATGATGAAATACCAACACATTGCTCACAACAAAGCTCCTTTCCCTGCATTCTAGTTTCCCTCGGGTATAGAGTGACATGATATTGGCAGATAATCACTTTGATCAGGCTGTTTGTTTTTTTTTAATGCTCTTTTACCAGAATCCATTCATAGTGATAACTGTGTTCTCTGGTGGAACACGATGAGAACATTGTGTGAAGTGCACAGAAGTAGCTATTTGAGTGTGTGTGAAAATGTGAGGTAACCACTGTTACTCCTAAATTTCTGTGGAATTAAGTTTTCTGTGTGTGTCTGAAAATCCAAGTGGTTCAAGTTGGTAGTTTATTTGTTGCAAGCGAAAAAAGCTTTTTAGTAAACTGAGGCACTAGCATTAGTTTCCTGTTCACTGTGACAAGGAAGCTAGTATAAAAAGTAGTTTGTGGTTTTGTTTGCAAAGAAGTGCTCATGGGATGTAAGCACTGCTTGAGATTATTCTGAGATGATTTTTTGAGGGGAGGGGGGGGAGATTGCTAAACATCTAGCATTTTAGTAAGGAGCTTGTCGGAGTAGTCGTAAAATTGTTATTTCATGAGAAATTTCTTTATTCATAGCACATGGCCATCATAGTTGAAGCATAAAGATTGGCATGGTATGCGTAGGTCTGTAAAATGTCCTGACAGTGATGTTCACAGAGACTTGTTGTATACTTTGATTCTTCATCTGTTTAACAGTAGACATAAGAAATGTATTAGTGGAGCAAGTAGCTGTGAAATTACTGGCGTATGATTGATAGTATGGACGTGGCGCTGAGTGTAAGTGTTTGTTTAGCTGTGGGTGTTTTCATAATTGCCATGTGAGGAAAAGCAATACTCGTGATAGGCGAAAAGAGATACAGAGAGAAACACATTTATTGCGAGTATTATATATCAGCAGCTCTTGGGCGGGTATCAAGCTAGACGCAAAGTGAAACGAAAGAGGAAGTATGCATGAAAGTGGCGATATATCGACAAGAGTTTGCACTGTTAGGGTGAGGTGAATAAACTAGTGCGGTGCGAAAATTTTCGAAGAGAGAGGCGGCTTTAAAGAAAGCACAAGAGTCGTATGAACGCCGTCTTGTGTGTTTGTCTTTCAGTGGCTATTTGGCATGTCTGCTTGCGCCATAGGATGCTACTGTATGTGCCCCAGGCCCCCATCTAGCGGCCGGAGGTGCAAGCGGTGTTTACATACAGTCTCGCGTGAGGCAATGGTCTCTCATTTCGGAAGACAAGAAGCACTGGTAGCGCACAAAATAGCTGAGTGAGATCATGGCGGCCAAGTAAGAGTAGAAGTAGGTTCTTTGCAGAATGTCCGAGCTTAAGAAATTCTTCGATAAGTAAATCGCGAAATGTGAAGAGTGTGTCGTATTCTCGTAGGGCGTGTTGACGGTCTCTTGGCATAAGTAGCGAGCGGTGATAGCTTGCTAGCAAGATCATACTTCACAGGATCATTTCTGTAGTATGTCTTCAACTCTCTCTAGTTCAAAGCTGGAGTAGACGTAACCACGATGATGAGTGGTAGCACTGTCCCTGAGCGTGAGGCTTGCGATCGAGATTCATCGCATCTTGGTTGTAATCGATGATCGTTCACCACATTCTGAGGGATGTGGGAAGGGAATAGCGCTTTCCGAGTGGTGGTTTTATTATATAGAATAGAAGCAAGCATAAGTCATACTTTTGGTATCGGGACCCGCGTCGTTGCAGCAATGTCGCTACAGGTTGTGGAAGGACTTTGATTGCGACATGTCATGAAAGCCTTGTGGGAGTTTCTCGAGTGGCACGGGGACGAGCCATTTGATTTGGCCTGCTCCAAGTGCTAGGCTTGGATGACAACGACGTACTTTTGAGTTACAAGAATGAGTGAGCAACACAAGAAGAGTGCAATTGATGACCATAAACGGCTGACACACAACACAGTCTTGATAATCAGCACTAATGCATGATGTACGGAACATTTAGGAGGAGCGCGTTTGGCTAGCAAACATGAATTGAGTGATTTGCAAGGCACTGTTATCTGCAAGAAGGAATGCATGGAATTCGCAAATGAATAAGACTGGTTCAAATACTATCGACAGAAATTTTATTTCTGTTGTCAACTAGTATTAATTAGTTGTGTGGGAGCAGGGGGATATTTCCCTTGCACCATACATCTACATACAGGTTGCGTCTGATGTGGCCTAGTTTTGCGTTCAAAGAACTATCTAGTTGCCTGTTTTTTCAGTGAACGAGTGTGGTGGGGAGGAGAGAGATTAGTGTTAGATGCAGAGCAGTGCGGGCAGTTAGTTGTGTGTCTGACGGTGGGTCGCCGAGAGGAATTAGGCGTGCTGCCATCTGTCGGCAGGTGAGGTAATGAAGCAGCTTGAATGGTGACAGAAATGATGAAAATAGTTATCTAAAGAGTAATATCGACGACATTTGGCAGACACGTATTTCAGCGCTGACAGTTAGTTTGGGGTGTGTGCTTGCATGGCACTGGAAGTCTGTTGACGGTAGAGAAGTAGACAAGACGGAAAGAATTTTCCGCGTTCTCGCGGAGAAGCAATAGAGAAGCAGCCATAAGTATTGAAGTGAGGGCTTTGATCGGCACTCTGGTTTCCCTTCAAAACGAATAAATCTTTCGCCTTTTACTAAAGATTTCCGTGGAGGGGAACATTAAATGAGTCTATAAGGTATTTTTCGTAGTGCTCGGCTATTGCTGAGCCATAATCACAAGTAAAACGTAATGTAATTAGCAAGAGGTAGGTTGTGTTGTGAGAATGAAGGGCGTGGAGTAGCGGATCACGTTGGATCAGGTAGATGCTTTTTTAATTTGAAAATGCAATTGGCCGTTTCGTAGTATAATGAAACAAGTACATTTGCCCTGAAATGGCTTGCAGTGTGTTAGGCGATTGTGTAAAGAGAGAGAGAGAGAGCGCTATTTATTGTCCTGGAAACTCTTGGTGAACCCTTTCCGCATCTCAGTTCTAGATGATTTGAGGGTGTTTACTTGCACTGCAGTTGCACAACAGCATATAAGCCGATATTTGGAAGTGAATGATGAATTGAGAGGCTTTGTAATAAATACTAGTATGTGATTAGTAGATTGTGTTTTGAAACCCAAAATTATTTTTACCGCACAAGTTTGTGATTTGTAGGTATGATGTGAGTGAGATTTGGGCTGTAGATGGTGGTTAGTTGGGCAGGATGAGCATTTCAATTGTTTTCAATAGAGTGGATATTAGTGGCACTGGCTTGTTGCCATAATGTGGCATTGGTTCTTTGTTCATAACAGTGTACTCAGTTTTGTAGAAGATTTAGGTGAGAAAGAGACAGTTGTTGAATATGACATAGATAGCTAGAGATGAATTGAGTAGCAATTTCCTGGTAGTTGTAGTTTGGGTATGATGTGTCTCAGTGAGAGATAAATCTTGAAATGGAAGGGTTGTTCCTAGCTACAGTCTTGGAAACTATGTATCTGCTGTTGACTCCAATGTTTTCAAGAGTACTTGTGTACAAAATTGGCCAGACTTTGCAGTTTCTTCTTCAGTAAATCAGTGGAAGGTGGTGCAGATAATGGTATAAATGTTCAGTGCCTCCTGTGAGTTGTTGATGCTGCTTGTCTTTTAAGTAAAATTGATAGGGGCTCTTGATTGACCCAGCCATAGACAGAGCTGGTGCATACTTGGCTTGAGAAGACTTTGGCCAGTAAATGATGAAATACCAACACATTGCTCACAACAAAGCTCCTTTCCCTGCATTCTAGTTTCCCTCGGGTATAGAGTGACATGATATTGGCAGATAATCACTTTGATCAGGCTGTTTGTTTTTTTTTAATGCTCTTTTACCAGAATCCATTCATAGTGATAACTGTGTTCTCTGGTGGAACACGATGAGAACATTGTGTGAAGTGCACAGAAGTAGCTATTTGAGTGTGTGTGAAAATGTGAGGTAACCACTGTTACTCCTAAATTTCTGTGGAATTAAGTTTTCTGTGTGTGTCTGAAAATCCAAGTGGTTCAAGTTGGTAGTTTATTTGTTGCAAGCGAAAAAAGCTTTTTAGTAAACTGAGGCACTAGCATTAGTTTCCTGTTCACTGTGACAAGGAAGCTAGTATAAAAAGTAGTTTGTGGTTTTGTTTGCAAAGAAGTGCTCATGGGATGTAAGCACTGCTTGAGATTATTCTGAGATGATTTTTTGAGGGGAGGGGGGGGAGATTGCTAAACATCTAGCATTTTAGTAAGGAGCTTGTCGGAGTAGTCGTAAAATTGTTATTTCATGAGAAATTTCTTTATTCATAGCACATGGCCATCATAGTTGAAGCATAAAGATTGGCATGGTATGCGTAGGTCTGTAAAATGTCCTGACAGTGATGTTCACAGAGACTTGTTGTATACTTTGATTCTTCATCTGTTTAACAGTAGACATAAGAAATGTATTAGTGGAGCAAGTAGCTGTGAAATTACTGGCGTATGATTGATAGTATGGACGTGGCGCTGAGTGTAAGTGTTTGTTTAGCTGTGGGTGTTTTCATAATTGCCATGTGAGGAAAAGCAATACTCGTGATAGGCGAAAAGAGATACAGAGAGAAACACATTTATTGCGAGTATTATATATCAGCAGCTCTTGGGCGGGTATCAAGCTAGACGCAAAGTGAAACGAAAGAGGAAGTATGCATGAAAGTGGCGATATATCGACAAGAGTTTGCACTGTTAGGGTGAGGTGAATAAACTAGTGCGGTGCGAAAATTTTCGAAGAGAGAGGCGGCTTTAAAGAAAGCACAAGAGTCGTATGAACGCCGTCTTGTGTGTTTGTCTTTCAGTGGCTATTTGGCATGTCTGCTTGCGCCATAGGATGCTACTGTATGTGCCCCAGGCCCCCATCTAGCGGCCGGAGGTGCAAGCGGTGTTTACATACAGTCTCGCGTGAGGCAATGGTCTCTCATTTCGGAAGACAAGAAGCACTGGTAGCGCACAAAATAGCTGAGTGAGATCATGGCGGCCAAGTAAGAGTAGAAGTAGGTTCTTTGCAGAATGTCCGAGCTTAAGAAATTCTTCGATAAGTAAATCGCGAAATGTGAAGAGTGTGTCGTATTCTCGTAGGGCGTGTTGACGGTCTCTTGGCATAAGTAGCGAGCGGTGATAGCTTGCTAGCAAGATCATACTTCACAGGATCATTTCTGTAGTATGTCTTCAACTCTCTCTAGTTCAAAGCTGGAGTAGACGTAACCACGATGATGAGTGGTAGCACTGTCCCTGAGCGTGAGGCTTGCGATCGAGATTCATCGCATCTTGGTTGTAATCGATGATCGTTCACCACATTCTGAGGGATGTGGGAAGGGAATAGCGCTTTCCGAGTGGTGGTTTTATTATATAGAATAGAAGCAAGCATAAGTCATACTTTTGGTATCGGGACCCGCGTCGTTGCAGCAATGTCGCTACAGGTTGTGGAAGGACTTTGATTGCGACATGTCATGAAAGCCTTGTGGGAGTTTCTCGAGTGGCACGGGGACGAGCCATTTGATTTGGCCTGCTCCAAGTGCTAGGCTTGGATGACAACGACGTACTTTTGAGTTACAAGAATGAGTGAGCAACACAAGAAGAGTGCAATTGATGACCATAAACGGCTGACACACAACACAGTCTTGATAATCAGCACTAATGCATGATGTACGGAACATTTAGGAGGAGCGCGTTTGGCTAGCAAACATGAATTGAGTGATTTGCAAGGCACTGTTATCTGCAAGAAGGAATGCATGGAATTCGCAAATGAATAAGACTGGTTCAAATACTATCGACAGAAATTTTATTTCTGTTGTCAACTAGTATTAATTAGTTGTGTGGGAGCAGGGGGATATTTCCCTTGCACCATACATCTACATACAGGTTGCGTCTGATGTGGCCTAGTTTTGCGTTCAAAGAACTATCTAGTTGCCTGTTTTTTCAGTGAACGAGTGTGGTGGGGAGGAGAGAGATTAGTGTTAGATGCAGAGCAGTGCGGGCAGTTAGTTGTGTGTCTGACGGTGGGTCGCCGAGAGGAATTAGGCGTGCTGCCATCTGTCGGCAGGTGAGGTAATGAAGCAGCTTGAATGGTGACAGAAATGATGAAAATAGTTATCTAAAGAGTAATATCGACGACATTTGGCAGACACGTATTTCAGCGCTGACAGTTAGTTTGGGGTGTGTGCTTGCATGGCACTGGAAGTCTGTTGACGGTAGAGAAGTAGACAAGACGGAAAGAATTTTCCGCGTTCTCGCGGAGAAGCAATAGAGAAGCAGCCATAAGTATTGAAGTGAGGGCTTTGATCGGCACTCTGGTTTCCCTTCAAAACGAATAAATCTTTCGCCTTTTACTAAAGATTTCCGTGGAGGGGAACATTAAATGAGTCTATAAGGTATTTTTCGTAGTGCTCGGCTATTGCTGAGCCATAATCACAAGTAAAACGTAATGTAATTAGCAAGAGGTAGGTTGTGTTGTGAGAATGAAGGGCGTGGAGTAGCGGATCACGTTGGATCAGGTAGATGCTTTTTTAATTTGAAAATGCAATTGGCCGTTTCGTAGTATAATGAAACAAGTACATTTGCCCTGAAATGGCTTGCAGTGTGTTAGGCGATTGTGTAAAGAGAGAGAGAGAGAGCGCTATTTATTGTCCTGGAAACTCTTGGTGAACCCTTTCCGCATCTCAGTTCTAGATGATTTGAGGGTGTTTACTTGCACTGCAGTTGCACAACAGCATATAAGCCGATATTTGGAAGTGAATGATGAATTGAGAGGCTTTGTAATAAATACTAGTATGTGATTAGTAGATTGTGTTTTGAAACCCAAAATTATTTTTACCGCACAAGTTTGTGATTTGTAGGTATGATGTGAGTGAGATTTGGGCTGTAGATGGTGGTTAGTTGGGCAGGATGAGCATTTCAATTGTTTTCAATAGAGTGGATATTAGTGGCACTGGCTTGTTGCCATAATGTGGCATTGGTTCTTTGTTCATAACAGTGTACTCAGTTTTGTAGAAGATTTAGGTGAGAAAGAGACAGTTGTTGAATATGACATAGATAGCTAGAGATGAATTGAGTAGCAATTTCCTGGTAGTTGTAGTTTGGGTATGATGTGTCTCAGTGAGAGAGAAATCTTGAAATGGAAGGGTTGTTCCTAGCTACAGTCTTGGAAACTATGTATCTGCTGTTGACTCCAATGTTTTCAAGATTACTTGTGTACAAAATTGGCCAGACTTTGCAGTTTCTTCTTCAGTAAATCAGTGGAAGGTGGTGCAGATAATGGTATAAATGTTCAGTGCCTCCTGTGAGTTGTTGATGCTGCTTGTCTTTTAAGTAAAATTGATAGGGGCTCTTGATTGACCCAGCCATAGACAGAGCTGGTGCATACTTGGCTTGAGAAGACTTTGGCCAGTAAATGATGAAATACCAACACATTGCTCACAACAAAGCTCCTTTCCCTGCATTCTAGTTTCCCTCGGGTATAGAGTGACATGATATTGGCAGATAATCACTTTGATCAGGCTGTTTTTTTTTTTTTTAATGCTCTTTTACCAGAATCCATTCATAGTGATAACTGTGTTCTCTGGTGGAACACGATGAGAACATTGTGTGAAGTGCACAGAAGTAGCTATTTGAGTGTGTGTGAAAATGTGAGGTAACCACTGTTACTCCTAAATTTCTGTGGAATTAAGTTTTCTGTGTGTGTCTGAAAATCCAAGTGGTTCAAGTTGGTAGTTTATTTGTTGCAAGCGAAAAAAGCTTTTTAGTAAACTGAGGCACTAGCATTAGTTTCCTGTTCACTGTGACAAGGAAGCTAGTATAAAAAGTAGTTTGTGGTTTTGTTTGCAAAGAAGTGCTCATGGGATGTAAGCACTGCTTGAGATTATTCTGAGATGATTTTTTGAGGGGGGGGGGGGGAGATTGCTAAACATCTAGCATTTTAGTAAGGAGCTTGTCGGAGTAGTCGTAAAATTGTTATTTTATGAGAAATTTCTTTATTCATAGCACATGGCCATCATAGTTGAAGCATAAAGATTGGCATGGTATGCGTAGGTCTGTAAAATGTCCTGACAGTGATGTTCACAGAGACTTGTTGTATACTTTGATTCTTCATCTGTTTAACAGTAGACATAAGAAATGTATTAGTGGAGCAAGTAGCTGTGAAATTACTGGCGTATGATTGATAGTATGGACGTGGCGCTGAGTGTAAGTGTTTGTTTAGCTGTGGGTGTTTTCATAATTGCCATGTGAGGAAAAGCAATACTCGTGATAGGCGAAAAGAGATACAGAGAGAAACACATTTATTGCGAGTATTATATATCAGCAGCTCTTGGGCGGGTATCAAGCTAGACGCAAAGTGAAACGAAAGAGGAAGTATGCATGAAAGTGGCGATATATCGACAAGAGTTTGCACTGTTAGGGTGAGGTGAATAAACTAGTGCGGTGCGAAAATTTTCGAAGAGAGAGGCGGCTTTAAAGAAAGCACAAGAGTCGTATGAACGCCGTCTTGTGTGTTTGTCTTTCAGTGGCTATTTGGCATGTCTGCTTGCGCCATAGGATGCTACTGTATGTGCCCCAGGCCCCCATCTAGCGGCCGGAGGTGCAAGCGGTGTTTACATACAGTCTCGCGTGAGGCAATGGTCTCTCATTTCGGAAGACAAGAAGCACTGGTAGCGCACAAAATAGCTGAGTGAGATCATGGCGGCCAAGTAAGAGTAGAAGTAGGTTCTTTGCAGAATGTCCGAGCTTAAGAAATTCTTCGATAAGTAAATCGCGAAATGTGAAGAGTGTGTCGTATTCTCGTAGGGCGTGTTGACGGTCTCGTGGCATAAGTAGCGAGCGGTGATAGCTTGCTAGCAAGATCATACTTCACAGGATCATTTCTGTAGTATGTCTTCAACTCTCTCTAGTTCAAAGCTGGAGTAGACGTAACCACGATGATGAGTGGTAGCACTGTCCCTGAGCGTGAGGCTTGCGATCGAGATTCATCGCATCTTGGTTGTAATCGATGATCGTTCACCACATTCTGAGGGATGTGGGAAGGGAATAGCGCTTTCCGAGTGGTGGTTTTATTATATAGAATAGAAGCAAGCATAAGTCATACTTTTGGTATCGGGACCCGCGTCGTTGCAGCAATGTCGCTACAGGTTGTGGAAGGACTTTGATTGCGACATGTCATGAAAGCCTTGTGGGAGTTTCTCGAGTGGCACGGGGACGAGCCATTTGATTTGGCCTGCTCCAAGTGCTAGGCTTGGATGACAACGACGTACTTTTGAGTTACAAGAATGAGTGAGCAACACAAGAAGAGTGCAATTGATGACCATAAACGGCTGACACACAACACAGTCTTGATAATCAGCACTAATGCATGATGTACGGAACATTTAGGAGGAGCGCGTTTGGCTAGCAAACATGAATTGAGTGATTTGCAAGGCACTGTTATCTGCAAGAAGGAATGCATGGAATTCGCAAATGAATAAGACTGGTTCAAATACTATCGACAGAAATTTTATTTCTGTTGTCAACTAGTATTAATTAGTTGTGTGGGAGCAGGGGGATATTTCCCTTGCACCATACATCTACATACAGGTTGCGTCTGATGTGGCCTAGTTTTGCGTTCAAAGAACTATCTAGTTGCCTGTTTTTTCAGTGAACGAGTGTGGTGGGGAGGAGAGAGATTAGTGTTAGATGCAGAGCAGTGCGGGCAGTTAGTTGTGTGTCTGACGGTGGGTCGCCGAGAGGAATTAGGCGTGCTGCCATCTGTCGGCAGGTGAGGTAATGAAGCAGCTTGAATGGTGACAGAAATGATGAAAATAGTTATCTAAAGAGTAATATCGACGACATTTGGCAGACACGTATTTCAGCGCTGACAGTTAGTTTGGGGTGTGTGCTTGCATGGCACTGGAAGTCTGTTGACGGTAGAGAAGTAGACAAGACGGAAAGAATTTTCCGCGTTCTCGCGGAGAAGCAATAGAGAAGCAGCCATAAGTATTGAAGTGAGGGCTTTGATCGGCACTCTGGTTTCCCTTCAAAACGAATAAATCTTTCGCCTTTTACTAAAGATTTCCGTGGAGGGGAACATTAAATGAGTCTATAAGGTATTTTTCGTAGTGCTCGGCTATTGCTGAGCCATAATCACAAGTAAAACGTAATGTAATTAGCAAGAGGTAGGTTGTGTTGTGAGAATGAAGGGCGTGGAGTAGCGGATCACGTTGGATCAGGTAGATGCTTTTTTAATTTGAAAATGCAATTGGCCGTTTCGTAGTATAATGAAACAAGTACATTTGCCCTGAAATGGCTTGCAGTGTGTTAGGCGATTGTGTAAAGAGAGAGAGAGAGAGCGCTATTTATTGTCCTGGAAACTCTTGGTGAACCCTTTCCGCATCTCAGTTCTAGATGATTTGAGGGTGTTTACTTGCACTGCAGTTGCACAACAGCATATAAGCCGATATTTGGAAGTGAATGATGAATTGAGAGGCTTTGTAATAAATACTAGTATGTGATTAGTAGATTGTGTTTTGAAACCCAAAATTATTTTTACCGCACAAGTTTGTGATTTGTAGGTATGATGTGAGTGAGATTTGGGCTGTAGATGGTGGTTAGTTGGGCAGGATGAGCATTTCAATTGTTTTCAATAGAGTGGATATTAGTGGCACTGGCTTGTTGCCATAATGTGGCATTGGTTCTTTGTTCATAACAGTGTACTCAGTTTTGTAGAAGATTTAGGTGAGAAAGAGACAGTTGTTGAATATGACATAGATAGCTAGAGATGAATTGAGTAGCAATTTCCTGGTAGTTGTAGTTTGGGTATGATGTGTCTCAGTGAGAGAGAAATCTTGAAATGGAAGGGTTGTTCCTAGCTACAGTCTTGGAAACTATGTATCTGCTGTTGACTCCAATGTTTTCAAGATTACTTGTGTACAAAATTGGCCAGACTTTGCAGTTTCTTCTTCAGTAAATCAGTGGAAGGTGGTGCAGATAATGGTATAAATGTTCAGTGCCTCCTGTGAGTTGTTGATGCTGCTTGTCTTTTAAGTAAAATTGATAGGGGCTCTTGATTGACCCAGCCATAGACAGAGCTGGTGCATACTTGGCTTGAGAAGACTTTGGCCAGTAAATGATGAAATACCAACACATTGCTCACAACAAAGCTCCTTTCCCTGCATTCTAGTTTCCCTCGGGTATAGAGTGACATGATATTGGCAGATAATCACTTTGATCAGGCTGTTTTTTTTTTTTTTAATGCTCTTTTACCAGAATCCATTCATAGTGATAACTGTGTTCTCTGGTGGAACACGATGAGAACATTGTGTGAAGTGCACAGAAGTAGCTATTTGAGTGTGTGTGAAAATGTGAGGTAACCACTGTTACTCCTAAATTTCTGTGGAATTAAGTTTTCTGTGTGTGTCTGAAAATCCAAGTGGTTCAAGTTGGTAGTTTATTTGTTGCAAGCGAAAAAAGCTTTTTAGTAAACTGAGGCACTAGCATTAGTTTCCTGTTCACTGTGACAAGGAAGCTAGTATAAAAAGTAGTTTGTGGTTTTGTTTGCAAAGAAGTGCTCATGGGATGTAAGCACTGCTTGAGATTATTCTGAGATGATTTTTTGAGGGGGGGGGGGAGATTGCTAAACATCTAGCATTTTAGTAAGGAGCTTGTCGGAGTAGTCGTAAAATTGTTATTTTATGAGAAATTTCTTTATTCATAGCACATGGCCATCATAGTTGAAGCATAAAGATTGGCATGGTATGCGTAGGTCTGTAAAATGTCCTGACAGTGATGTTCACAGAGACTTGTTGTATACTTTGATTCTTCATCTGTTTAACAGTAGACATAAGAAATGTATTAGTGGAGCAAGTAGCTGTGAAATTACTGGCGTATGATTGATAGTATGGACGTGGCGCTGAGTGTAAGTGTTTGTTTAGCTGTGGGTGTTTTCATAATTGCCATGTGAGGAAAAGCAATACTCGTGATAGGCGAAAAGAGATACAGAGAGAAACACATTTATTGCGAGTATTATATATCAGCAGCTCTTGGGCGGGTATCAAGCTAGACGCAAAGTGAAACGAAAGAGGAAGTATGCATGAAAGTGGCGATATATCGACAAGAGTTTGCACTGTTAGGGTGAGGTGAATAAACTAGTGCGGTGCGAAAATTTTCGAAGAGAGAGGCGGCTTTAAAGAAAGCACAAGAGTCGTATGAACGCCGTCTTGTGTGTTTGTCTTTCAGTGGCTATTTGGCATGTCTGCTTGCGCCATAGGATGCTACTGTATGTGCCCCAGGCCCCCATCTAGCGGCCGGAGGTGCAAGCGGTGTTTACATACAGTCTCGCGTGAGGCAATGGTCTCTCATTTCGGAAGACAAGAAGCACTGGTAGCGCACAAAATAGCTGAGTGAGATCATGGCGGCCAAGTAAGAGTAGAAGTAGGTTCTTTGCAGAATGTCCGAGCTTAAGAAATTCTTCGATAAGTAAATCGCGAAATGTGAAGAGTGTGTCGTATTCTCGTAGGGCGTGTTGACGGTCTCGTGGCATAAGTAGCGAGCGGTGATAGCTTGCTAGCAAGATCATACTTCACAGGATCATTTCTGTAGTATGTCTTCAACTCTCTCTAGTTCAAAGCTGGAGTAGACGTAACCACGATGATGAGTGGTAGCACTGTCCCTGAGCGTGAGGCTTGCGATCGAGATTCATCGCATCTTGGTTGTAATCGATGATCGTTCACCACATTCTGAGGGATGTGGGAAGGGAATAGCGCTTTCCGAGTGGTGGTTTTATTATATAGAATAGAAGCAAGCATAAGTCATACTTTTGGTATCGGGACCCGCGTCGTTGCAGCAATGTCGCTACAGGTTGTGGAAGGACTTTGATTGCGACATGTCATGAAAGCCTTGTGGGAGTTTCTCGAGTGGCACGGGGACGAGCCATTTGATTTGGCCTGCTCCAAGTGCTAGGCTTGGATGACAACGACGTACTTTTGAGTTACAAGAATGAGTGAGCAACACAAGAAGAGTGCAATTGATGACCATAAACGGCTGACACACAACACAGTCTTGATAATCAGCACTAATGCATGATGTACGGAACATTTAGGAGGAGCGCGTTTGGCTAGCAAACATGAATTGAGTGATTTGCAAGGCACTGTTATCTGCAAGAAGGAATGCATGGAATTCGCAAATGAATAAGACTGGTTCAAATACTATCGACAGAAATTTTATTTCTGTTGTCAACTAGTATTAATTAGTTGTGTGGGAGCAGGGGGATATTTCCCTTGCACCATACATCTACATACAGGTTGCGTCTGATGTGGCCTAGTTTTGCGTTCAAAGAACTATCTAGTTGCCTGTTTTTTCAGTGAACGAGTGTGGTGGGGAGGAGAGAGATTAGTGTTAGATGCAGAGCAGTGCGGGCAGTTAGTTGTGTGTCTGACGGTGGGTCGCCGAGAGGAATTAGGCGTGCTGCCATCTGTCGGCAGGTGAGGTAATGAAGCAGCTTGAATGGTGACAGAAATGATGAAAATAGTTATCTAAAGAGTAATATCGACGACATTTGGCAGACACGTATTTCAGCGCTGACAGTTAGTTTGGGGTGTGTGCTTGCATGGCACTGGAAGTCTGTTGACGGTAGAGAAGTAGACAAGACGGAAAGAATTTTCCGCGTTCTCGCGGAGAAGCAATAGAGAAGCAGCCATAAGTATTGAAGTGAGGGCTTTGATCGGCACTCTGGTTTCCCTTCAAAACGAATAAATCTTTCGCCTTTTACTAAAGATTTCCGTGGAGGGGAACATTAAATGAGTCTATAAGGTATTTTTCGTAGTGCTCGGCTATTGCTGAGCCATAATCACAAGTAAAACGTAATGTAATTAGCAAGAGGTAGGTTGTGTTGTGAGAATGAAGGGCGTGGAGTAGCGGATCACGTTGGATCAGGTAGATGCTTTTTTAATTTGAAAATGCAATTGGCCGTTTCGTAGTATAATGAAACAAGTACATTTGCCCTGAAATGGCTTGCAGTGTGTTAGGCGATTGTGTAAAGAGAGAGAGAGAGAGCGCTATTTATTGTCCTGGAAACTCTTGGTGAACCCTTTCCGCATCTCAGTTCTAGATGATTTGAGGGTGTTTACTTGCACTGCAGTTGCACAACAGCATATAAGCCGATATTTGGAAGTGAATGATGAATTGAGAGGCTTTGTAATAAATACTAGTATGTGATTAGTAGATTGTGTTTTGAAACCCAAAATTATTTTTACCGCACAAGTTTGTGATTTGTAGGTATGATGTGAGTGAGATTTGGGCTGTAGATGGTGGTTAGTTGGGCAGGATGAGCATTTCAATTGTTTTCAATAGAGTGGATATTAGTGGCACTGGCTTGTTGCCATAATGTGGCATTGGTTCTTTGTTCATAACAGTGTACTCAGTTTTGTAGAAGATTTAGGTGAGAAAGAGACAGTTGTTGAATATGACATAGATAGCTAGAGATGAATTGAGTAGCAATTTCCTGGTAGTTGTAGTTTGGGTATGATGTGTCTCAGTGAGAGATAAATCTTGAAATGGAAGGGTTGTTCCTAGCTACAGTCTTGGAAACTATGTATCTGCTGTTGACTCCAATGTTTTCAAGAGTACTTGTGTACAAAATTGGCCAGACTTTGCAGTTTCTTCTTCAGTAAATCAGTGGAAGGTGGTGCAGATAATGGTATAAATGTTCAGTGCCTCCTGTGAGTTGTTGATGCTGCTTGTCTTTTAAGTAAAATTGATAGGGGCTCTTGATTGACCCAGCCATAGACAGAGCTGGTGCATACTTGGCTTGAGAAGACTTTGGCCAGTAAATGATGAAATACCAACACATTGCTCACAACAAAGCTCCTTTCCCTGCATTCTAGTTTCCCTCGGGTATAGAGTGACATGATATTGGCAGATAATCACTTTGATCAGGCTGTTTGTTTTTTTTTAATGCTCTTTTACCAGAATCCATTCATAGTGATAACTGTGTTCTCTGGTGGAACACGATGAGAACATTGTGTGAAGTGCACAGAAGTAGCTATTTGAGTGTGTGTGAAAATGTGAGGTAACCACTGTTACTCCTAAATTTCTGTGGAATTAAGTTTTCTGTGTGTGTCTGAAAATCCAAGTGGTTCAAGTTGGTAGTTTATTTGTTGCAAGCGAAAAAAGCTTTTTAGTAAACTGAGGCACTAGCATTAGTTTCCTGTTCACTGTGACAAGGAAGCTAGTATAAAAAGTAGTTTGTGGTTTTGTTTGCAAAGAAGTGCTCATGGGATGTAAGCACTGCTTGAGATTATTCTGAGATGATTTTTTGAGGGGAGGGGGGGGAGATTGCTAAACATCTAGCATTTTAGTAAGGAGCTTGTCGGAGTAGTCGTAAAATTGTTATTTCATGAGAAATTTCTTTATTCATAGCACATGGCCATCATAGTTGAAGCATAAAGATTGGCATGGTATGCGTAGGTCTGTAAAATGTCCTGACAGTGATGTTCACAGAGACTTGTTGTATACTTTGATTCTTCATCTGTTTAACAGTAGACATAAGAAATGTATTAGTGGAGCAAGTAGCTGTGAAATTACTGGCGTATGATTGATAGTATGGACGTGGCGCTGAGTGTAAGTGTTTGTTTAGCTGTGGGTGTTTTCATAATTGCCATGTGAGGAAAAGCAATACTCGTGATAGGCGAAAAGAGATACAGAGAGAAACACATTTATTGCGAGTATTATATATCAGCAGCTCTTGGGCGGGTATCAAGCTAGACGCAAAGTGAAACGAAAGAGGAAGTATGCATGAAAGTGGCGATATATCGACAAGAGTTTGCACTGTTAGGGTGAGGTGAATAAACTAGTGCGGTGCGAAAATTTTCGAAGAGAGAGGCGGCTTTAAAGAAAGCACAAGAGTCGTATGAACGCCGTCTTGTGTGTTTGTCTTTCAGTGGCTATTTGGCATGTCTGCTTGCGCCATAGGATGCTACTGTATGTGCCCCAGGCCCCCATCTAGCGGCCGGAGGTGCAAGCGGTGTTTACATACAGTCTCGCGTGAGGCAATGGTCTCTCATTTCGGAAGACAAGAAGCACTGGTAGCGCACAAAATAGCTGAGTGAGATCATGGCGGCCAAGTAAGAGTAGAAGTAGGTTCTTTGCAGAATGTCCGAGCTTAAGAAATTCTTCGATAAGTAAATCGCGAAATGTGAAGAGTGTGTCGTATTCTCGTAGGGCGTGTTGACGGTCTCTTGGCATAAGTAGCGAGCGGTGATAGCTTGCTAGCAAGATCATACTTCACAGGATCATTTCTGTAGTATGTCTTCAACTCTCTCTAGTTCAAAGCTGGAGTAGACGTAACCACGATGATGAGTGGTAGCACTGTCCCTGAGCGTGAGGCTTGCGATCGAGATTCATCGCATCTTGGTTGTAATCGATGATCGTTCACCACATTCTGAGGGATGTGGGAAGGGAATAGCGCTTTCCGAGTGGTGGTTTTATTATATAGAATAGAAGCAAGCATAAGTCATACTTTTGGTATCGGGACCCGCGTCGTTGCAGCAATGTCGCTACAGGTTGTGGAAGGACTTTGATTGCGACATGTCATGAAAGCCTTGTGGGAGTTTCTCGAGTGGCACGGGGACGAGCCATTTGATTTGGCCTGCTCCAAGTGCTAGGCTTGGATGACAACGACGTACTTTTGAGTTACAAGAATGAGTGAGCAACACAAGAAGAGTGCAATTGATGACCATAAACGGCTGACACACAACACAGTCTTGATAATCAGCACTAATGCATGATGTACGGAACATTTAGGAGGAGCGCGTTTGGCTAGCAAACATGAATTGAGTGATTTGCAAGGCACTGTTATCTGCAAGAAGGAATGCATGGAATTCGCAAATGAATAAGACTGGTTCAAATACTATCGACAGAAATTTTATTTCTGTTGTCAACTAGTATTAATTAGTTGTGTGGGAGCAGGGGGATATTTCCCTTGCACCATACATCTACATACAGGTTGCGTCTGATGTGGCCTAGTTTTGCGTTCAAAGAACTATCTAGTTGCCTGTTTTTTCAGTGAACGAGTGTGGTGGGGAGGAGAGAGATTAGTGTTAGATGCAGAGCAGTGCGGGCAGTTAGTTGTGTGTCTGACGGTGGGTCGCCGAGAGGAATTAGGCGTGCTGCCATCTGTCGGCAGGTGAGGTAATGAAGCAGCTTGAATGGTGACAGAAATGATGAAAATAGTTATCTAAAGAGTAATATCGACGACATTTGGCAGACACGTATTTCAGCGCTGACAGTTAGTTTGGGGTGTGTGCTTGCATGGCACTGGAAGTCTGTTGACGGTAGAGAAGTAGACAAGACGGAAAGAATTTTCCGCGTTCTCGCGGAGAAGCAATAGAGAAGCAGCCATAAGTATTGAAGTGAGGGCTTTGATCGGCACTCTGGTTTCCCTTCAAAACGAATAAATCTTTCGCCTTTTACTAAAGATTTCCGTGGAGGGGAACATTAAATGAGTCTATAAGGTATTTTTCGTAGTGCTCGGCTATTGCTGAGCCATAATCACAAGTAAAACGTAATGTAATTAGCAAGAGGTAGGTTGTGTTGTGAGAATGAAGGGCGTGGAGTAGCGGATCACGTTGGATCAGGTAGATGCTTTTTTAATTTGAAAATGCAATTGGCCGTTTCGTAGTATAATGAAACAAGTACATTTGCCCTGAAATGGCTTGCAGTGTGTTAGGCGATTGTGTAAAGAGAGAGAGAGAGAGCGCTATTTATTGTCCTGGAAACTCTTGGTGAACCCTTTCCGCATCTCAGTTCTAGATGATTTGAGGGTGTTTACTTGCACTGCAGTTGCACAACAGCATATAAGCCGATATTTGGAAGTGAATGATGAATTGAGAGGCTTTGTAATAAATACTAGTATGTGATTAGTAGATTGTGTTTTGAAACCCAAAATTATTTTTACCGCACAAGTTTGTGATTTGTAGGTATGATGTGAGTGAGATTTGGGCTGTAGATGGTGGTTAGTTGGGCAGGATGAGCATTTCAATTGTTTTCAATAGAGTGGATATTAGTGGCACTGGCTTGTTGCCATAATGTGGCATTGGTTCTTTGTTCATAACAGTGTACTCAGTTTTGTAGAAGATTTAGGTGAGAAAGAGACAGTTGTTGAATATGACATAGATAGCTAGAGATGAATTGAGTAGCAATTTCCTGGTAGTTGTAGTTTGGGTATGATGTGTCTCAGTGAGAGAGAAATCTTGAAATGGAAGGGTTGTTCCTAGCTACAGTCTTGGAAACTATGTATCTGCTGTTGACTCCAATGTTTTCAAGATTACTTGTGTACAAAATTGGCCAGACTTTGCAGTTTCTTCTTCAGTAAATCAGTGGAAGGTGGTGCAGATAATGGTATAAATGTTCAGTGCCTCCTGTGAGTTGTTGATGCTGCTTGTCTTTTAAGTAAAATTGATAGGGGCTCTTGATTGACCCAGCCATAGACAGAGCTGGTGCATACTTGGCTTGAGAAGACTTTGGCCAGTAAATGATGAAATACCAACACATTGCTCACAACAAAGCTCCTTTCCCTGCATTCTAGTTTCCCTCGGGTATAGAGTGACATGATATTGGCAGATAATCACTTTGATCAGGCTGTTTGTTTTTTTTTTAATGCTCTTTTACCAGAATCCATTCATAGTGATAACTGTGTTCTCTGGTGGAACACGATGAGAACATTGTGTGAAGTGCACAGAAGTAGCTATTTGAGTGTGTGTGAAAATGTGAGGTAACCACTGTTACTCCTAAATTTCTGTGGAATTAAGTTTTCTGTGTGTGTCTGAAAATCCAAGTGGTTCAAGTTGGTAGTTTATTTGTTGCAAGCGAAAAAAGCTTTTTAGTAAACTGAGGCACTAGCATTAGTTTCCTGTTCACTGTGACAAGGAAGCTAGTATAAAAAGTAGTTTGTGGTTTTGTTTGCAAAGAAGTGCTCATGGGATGTAAGCACTGCTTGAGATTATTCTGAGATGATTTTTTGAGGGGGGGGGGGGGAGATTGCTAAACATCTAGCATTTTAGTAAGGAGCTTGTCGGAGTAGTCGTAAAATTGTTATTTTATGAGAAATTTCTTTATTCATAGCACATGGCCATCATAGTTGAAGCATAAAGATTGGCATGGTATGCGTAGGTCTGTAAAATGTCCTGACAGTGATGTTCACAGAGACTTGTTGTATACTTTGATTCTTCATCTGTTTAACAGTAGACATAAGAAATGTATTAGTGGAGCAAGTAGCTGTGAAATTACTGGCGTATGATTGATAGTATGGACGTGGCGCTGAGTGTAAGTGTTTGTTTAGCTGTGGGTGTTTTCATAATTGCCATGTGAGGAATAGCAATACTCGTGATAGGCGAAAAGAGATACAGAGAGAAACACATTTATTGCGAGTATTATATATCAGCAGCTCTTGGGCGGGTATCAAGCTAGACGCAAAGTGAAACGAAAGAGGAAGTATGCATGAAAGTGGCGATATATCGACAAGAGTTTGCACTGTTAGGGTGAGGTGAATAAACTAGTGCGGTGCGAAAATTTTCGAAGAGAGAGGCGGCTTTAAAGAAAGCACAAGGGTCGTATGAACGCCGTCTTGTGTGTTTGTCTTTCAGTGGCTATTTGGCATGTCTGCTTGCGCCATAGGATGCTACTGTATGTGCCCCAGGCCCCCATCTAGCGGCCGGAGGTGCAAGCGGTGTTTACATACAGTCTCGCGTGAGGCAATGGTCTCTCATTTCGGAAGACAAGAAGCACTGGTAGCGCACAAAATAGCTGAGTGAGATCATGGCGGCCAAGTAAGAGTAGAAGTAGGTTCTTTGCAGAATGTCCGAGCTTAAGAAATTCTTCGATAAGTAAATCGCGAAATGTGAAGAGTGTGTCGTATTCTCGTAGGGCGTGTTGACGGTCTCGTGGCATAAGTAGCGAGCGGTGATAGCTTGCTAGCAAGATCATACTTCACAGGATCATTTCTGTAGTATGTCTTCAACTCTCTCTAGTTCAAAGCTGGAGTAGACGTAACCACGATGATGAGTGGTAGCACTGTCCCTGAGCGTGAGGCTTGCGATCGAGATTCATCGCATCTTGGTTGTAATCGATGATCGTTCACCACATTCTGAGGGATGTGGGAAGGGAATAGCGCTTTCCGAGTGGTGGTTTTATTATATAGAATAGAAGCAAGCATAAGTCATACTTTTGGTATCGGGACCCGCGTCGTTGCAGCAATGTCGCTACAGGTTGTGGAAGGACTTTGATTGCGACATGTCATGAAAGCCTTGTGGGAGTTTCTCGAGTGGCACGGGGACGAGCCATTTGATTTGGCCTGCTCCAAGTGCTAGGCTTGGATGACAACGACGTACTTTTGAGTTACAAGAATGAAGTGAGCAACACAAGAAGAGTGCAATTGATGACCATAAACGGCTGACACACAACACAGTCTTGATAATCAGCACTAATGCATGATGTACGGAACATTTAGGAGGAGCGCGTTTGGCTAGCAAACATGAATTGAGTGATTTGCAAGGCACTGTTATCTGCAAGAAGGAATGCATGGAATTCGCAAATGAATAAGACTGGTTCAAATACTATCGACAGAAATTTTATTTCTGTTGTCAACTAGTATTAATTAGTTGTGTGGGAGCAGGGGGATATTTCCCTTGCACCATACATCTACATACAGGTTGCGTCTGATGTGGCCTAGTTTTGCGTTCAAAGAACTATCTAGTTGCCTGTTTTTTCAGTGAACGAGTGTGGTGGGGAGGAGAGAGATTAGTGTTAGATGCAGAGCAGTGCGGGCAGTTAGTTGTGTGTCTGACGGTGGGTCGCCGAGAGGAATTAGGCGTGCTGCCATCTGTCGGCAGGTGAGGTAATGAAGCAGCTTGAATGGTGACAGAAATGATGAAAATAGTTATCTAAAGAGTAATATCGACGACATTTGGCAGACACGTATTTCAGCGCTGACAGTTAGTTTGGGGTGTGTGCTTGCATGGCACTGGAAGTCTGTTGACGGTAGAGAAGTAGACAAGACGGAAAGAATTTTCCGCGTTCTCGCGGAGAAGCAATAGAGAAGCAGCCATAAGTATTGAAGTGAGGGCTTTGATCGGCACTCTGGTTTCCCTTCAAAACGAATAAATCTTTCGCCTTTTACTAAAGATTTCCGTGGAGGGGAACATTAAATGAGTCTATAAGGTATTTTTCGTAGTGCTCGGCTATTGCTGAGCCATAATCACAAGTAAAACGTAATGTAATTAGCAAGAGGTAGGTTGTGTTGTGAGAATGAAGGGCGTGGAGTAGCGGATCACGTTGGATCAGGTAGATGCTTTTTTTAATTTGAAAATGCAATTGGCCGTTTCGTAGTATAATGAAACAAGTACATTTGCCCTGAAATGGCTTGCAGTGTGTTAGGCGATTGTGTAGAGAGAGAGAGAGAGAGAGCGCTATTTATTGTCCTGGAAACTCTTGGTGAACCCTTTCCGCATCTCAGTTCTAGATGATTTGAGGGTGTTTACTTGCACTGCAGTTGCACAACAGCATATAAGCCGATATTTGGAAGTGAATGATGAATTGAGAGGCTTTGTAATAAATACTAGTATGTGATTAGTAGATTGTGTTTTGAAACCCAAAATTATTTTTACCGCACAAGTTTGTGATTTGTAGGTATGATGTGAGTGAGATTTGGGCTGTAGATGGTGGTTAGTTGGGCAGGATGAGCATTTCAATTGTTTTCAATAGAGTGGATATTAGTGGCACTGGCTTGTTGCCATAATGTGGCATTGGTTCTTTGTTCATAACAGTGTACTCAGTTTTGTAGAAGATTTAGGTGAGAAAGAGACAGTTGTTGAATATGACATAGATAGCTAGAGATGAATTGAGTAGCAATTTCCTGGTAGTTGTAGTTTGGGTATGATGTGTCTCAGTGAGAGATAAATCTTGAAATGGAAGGGTTGTTCCTAGCTACAGTCTTGGAAACTATGTATCTGCTGTTGACTCCAATGTTTTCAAGATTACTTGTGTACAAAATTGGCCAGACTTTGCAGTTTCTTCTTCAGTAAATCAGTGGAAGGTGGTGCAGATAATGGTATAAATGTTCAGTGCCTCCTGTGAGTTGTTGATGCTGCTTGTCTTTTAAGTAAAATTGATAGGGGCTCTTGATTGACCCAGCCATAGACAGAGCTGGTGCATACTTGGCTTGAGAAGACTTTGGCCAGTAAATGATGAAATACCAACACATTGCTCACAACAAAGCTCCTTTCCCTGCATTCTAGTTTCCCTCGGGTATAGAGTGACATGATATTGGCAGATAATCACTTTGATCAGGCTGTTTGTTTTTTTTTTTTAATGCTCTTTTACCAGAATCCATTCATAGTGATAACTGTGTTCTCTGGTGGAACACGATGAGAACATTGTGTGAAGTGCACAGAAGTAGCTATTTGAGTGTGTGTGAAAATGTGAGGTAACCACTGTTACTCCTAAATTTCTGTGGAATTAAGTTTTCTGTGTGTGTCTGAAAATCCAAGTGGTTCAAGTTGGTAGTTTATTTGTTGCAAGCGAAAAAAGCTTTTTAGTAAACTGAGGCACTAGCATTAGTTTCCTGTTCACTGTGACAAGGAAGCTAGTATAAAAAGTAGTTTGTGGTTTTGTTTGCAAAGAAGTGCTCATGGGATGTAAGCACTGCTTGAGATTATTCTGAGATGATTTTTAGAGGGGGGGGGGGAGATTGCTAAACATCTAGCATTTTAGTAAGGAGCTTGTCGGAGTAGTCGTAAAATTGTTATTTTATGAGAAATTTCTTTATTCATAGCACATGGCCATCATAGTTGAAGCATAAAGATTGGCATGGTATGCGTAGGTCTGTAAAATGTCCTGACAGTGATGTTCACAGAGACTTGTTGTATACTTTGATTCTTCATCTGTTTAACAGTAGACATAAGAAATGTATTAGTGGAGCAAGTAGCTGTGAAATTACTGGCGTATGATTGATAGTATGGACGTGGCGCTGAGTGTAAGTGTTTGTTTAGCTGTGGGTGTTTTCATAATTGCCATGTGAGGAAAAGCAATACTCGTGATAGGCGAAAAGAGATACAGAGAGAAACACATTTATTGCGAGTATTATATATCAGCAGCTCTTGGGCGGGTATCAAGCTAGACGCAAAGTGAAACGAAAGAGGAAGTATGCATGAAAGTGGCGATATATCGACAAGAGTTTGCACTGTTAGGGTGAAGTGAATAAACTAGTGCGGTGCGAAAATTTTCGAAGAGAGAGGCGGCTTTAAAGAAAGCACAAGAGTCGTATGAACGCCGTCTTGTGTGTTTGTCTTTCAGTGGCTATTTGGCATGTCTGCTTGCGCCATAGGATGCTACTGTATGTGCCCCAGGCCCCCATCTAGCGGCCGGAGGTGCAAGCGGTGTTTACATACAGTCTCGCGTGAGGCAATGGTCTCTCATTTCGGAAGACAAGAAGCACTGGTAGCGCACAAAATAGCTGAGTGAGATCATGGCGGCCAAGTAAGAGTAGAAGTAGGTTCTTTGCAGAATGTCCGAGCTTAAGAAATTCTTCGATAAGTAAATCGCGAAATGTGAAGAGTGTGTCGTATTCTCGTAGGGCGTGTTGACGGTCTCGTGGCATAAGTAGCGAGCGGTGATAGCTTGCTAGCAAGATCATACTTCACAGGATCATTTCTGTAGTATGTCTTCAACTCTCTCTAGTTCAAAGCTGGAGTAGACGTAACCACGATGATGAGTGGTAGCACTGTCCCTGAGCGTGAGGCTTGCGATCGAGATTCATCGCATCTTGGTTGTAATCGATGATCGTTCACCACATTCTGAGGGATGTGGGAAGGGAATAGCGCTTTCCGAGTGGTGGTTTTATTATATAGAATAGAAGCAAGCATAAGTCATACTTTTGGTATCGGGACCCGCGTCGTTGCAGCAATGTCGCTACAGGTTGTGGAAGGACTTTGATTGCGACATGTCATGAAAGCCTTGTGGGAGTTTCTCGAGTGGCACGGGGACGAGCCATTTGATTTGGCCTGCTCCAAGTGCTAGGCTTGGATGACAACGACGTACTTTTGAGTTACAAGAATGAGTGAGCAACACAAGAAGAGTGCAATTGATGACCATAAACGGCTGACACACAACACAGTCTTGATAATCAGCACTAATGCATGATGTACGGAACATTTAGGAGGAGCGCGTTTGGCTAGCAAACATGAATTGAGTGATTTGCAAGGCACTGTTATCTGCAAGAAGGAATGCATGGAATTCGCAAATGAATAAGACTGGTTCAAATACTATCGACAGAAATTTTATTTCTGTTGTCAACTAGTATTAATTAGTTGTGTGGGAGCAGGGGGATATTTCCCTTGCACCATACATCTACATACAGGTTGCGTCTGATGTGGCCTAGTTTTGCGTTCAAAGAACTATCTAGTTGCCTGTTTTTTCAGTGAACGAGTGTGGTGGGGAGGAGAGAGATTAGTGTTAGATGCAGAGCAGTGCGGGCAGTTAGTTGTGTGTCTGACGGTGGGTCGCCGAGAGGAATTAGGCGTGCTGCCATCTGTCGGCAGGTGAGGTAATGAAGCAGCTTGAATGGTGACAGAAATGATGAAAATAGTTATCTAAAGAGTAATATCGACGACATTTGGCAGACACGTATTTCAGCGCTGACAGTTAGTTTGGGGTGTGTGCTTGCATGGCACTGGAAGTCTGTTGACGGTAGAGAAGTAGACAAGACGGAAAGAATTTTCCGCGTTCTCGCGGAGAAGCAATAGAGAAGCAGCCATAAGTATTGAAGTGAGGGCTTTGATCGGCACTCTGGTTTCCCTTCAAAACGAATAAATCTTTCGCCTTTTACTAAAGATTTCCGTGGAGGGGAACATTAAATGAGTCTATAAGGTATTTTTCGTAGTGCTCGGCTATTGCTGAGCCATAATCACAAGTAAAACGTAATGTAATTAGCAAGAGGTAGGTTGTGTTGTGAGAATGAAGGGCGTGGAGTAGCGGATCACGTTGGATCAGGTAGATGCTTTTTTAATTTGAAAATGCAATTGGCCGTTTCGTAGTATAATGAAACAAGTACATTTGCCCTGAAATGGCTTGCAGTGTGTTAGGCGATTGTGTAAAGAGAGAGAGAGAGAGCGCTATTTATTGTCCTGGAAACTCTTGGTGAACCCTTTCCGCATCTCAGTTCTAGATGATTTGAGGGTGTTTACTTGCACTGCAGTTGCACAACAGCATATAAGCCGATATTTGGAAGTGAATGATGAATTGAGAGGCTTTGTAATAAATACTAGTATGTGATTAGTAGATTGTGTTTTGAAACCCAAAATTATTTTTACCGCACAAGTTTGTGATTTGTAGGTATGATGTGAGTGAGATTTGGGCTGTAGATGGTGGTTAGTTGGGCAGGATGAGCATTTCAATTGTTTTCAATAGAGTGGATATTAGTGGCACTGGCTTGTTGCCATAATGTGGCATTGGTTCTTTGTTCATAACAGTGTACTCAGTTTTGTAGAAGATTTAGGTGAGAAAGAGACAGTTGTTGAATATGACATAGATAGCTAGAGATGAATTGAGTAGCAATTTCCTGGTAGTTGTAGTTTGGGTATGATGTGTCTCAGTGAGAGATAAATCTTGAAATGGAAGGGTTGTTCCTAGCTACAGTCTTGGAAACTATGTATCTGCTGTTGACTCCAATGTTTTCAAGATTACTTGTGTACAAAATTGGCCAGACTTTGCAGTTTCTTCTTCAGTAAATCAGTGGAAGGTGGTGCAGATAATGGTATAAATGTTCAGTGCCTCCTGTGAGTTGTTGATGCTGCTTGTCTTTTAAGTAAAATTGATAGGGGCTCTTGATTGACCCAGCCATAGACAGAGCTGGTGCATACTTGGCTTGAGAAGACTTTGGCCAGTAAATGATGAAATACCAACACATTGCTCACAACAAAGCTCCTTTCCCTGCATTCTAGTTTCCCTCGGGTATAGAGTGACATGATATTGGCAGATAATCACTTTGATCAGGCTGTTTGTTTTTTTTTTTAATGCTCTTTTACCAGAATCCATTCATAGTGATAACTGTGTTCTCTGGTGGAACACGATGAGAACATTGTGTGAAGTGCACAGAAGTAGCTATTTGAGTGTGTGTGAAAATGTGAGGTAACCACTGTTACTCCTAAATTTCTGTGGAATTAAGTTTTCTGTGTGTGTCTGAAAATCCAAGTGGTTCAAGTTGGTAGTTTATTTGTTGCAAGCGAAAAAAGCTTTTTAGTAAACTGAGGCACTAGCATTAGTTTCCTGTTCACTGTGACAAGGAAGCTAGTATAAAAAGTAGTTTGTGGTTTTGTTTGCAAAGAAGTGCTCATGGGATGTAAGCACTGCTTGAGATTATTCTGAGATGATTTTTAGAGGGGGGGGGGGAGATTGCTAAACATCTAGCATTTTAGTAAGGAGCTTGTCGGAGTAGTCGTAAAATTGTTATTTTATGAGAAATTTCTTTATTCATAGCACATGGCCATCATAGTTGAAGCATAAAGATTGGCATGGTATGCGTAGGTCTGTAAAATGTCCTGACAGTGATGTTCACAGAGACTTGTTGTATACTTTGATTCTTCATCTGTTTAACAGTAGACATAAGAAATGTATTAGTGGAGCAAGTAGCTGTGAAATTACTGGCGTATGATTGATAGTATGGACGTGGCGCTGAGTGTAAGTGTTTGTTTAGCTGTGGGTGTTTTCATAATTGCCATGTGAGGAAAAGCAATACTCGTGATAGGCGAAAAGAGATACAGAGAGAAACACATTTATTGCGAGTATTATATATCAGCAGCTCTTGGGCGGGTATCAAGCTAGACGCAAAGTGAAACGAAAGAGGAAGTATGCATGAAAGTGGCGATATATCGACAAGAGTTTGCACTGTTAGGGTGAAGTGAATAAACTAGTGCGGTGCGAAAATTTTCGAAGAGAGAGGCGGCTTTAAAGAAAGCACAAGAGTCGTATGAACGCCGTCTTGTGTGTTTGTCTTTCAGTGGCTATTTGGCATGTCTGCTTGCGCCATAGGATGCTACTGTATGTGCCCCAGGCCCCCATCTAGCGGCCGGAGGTGCAAGCGGTGTTTACATACAGTCTCGCGTGAGGCAATGGTCTCTCATTTCGGAAGACAAGAAGCACTGGTAGCGCACAAAATAGCTGAGTGAGATCATGGCGGCCAAGTAAGAGTAGAAGTAGGTTCTTTGCAGAATGTCCGAGCTTAAGAAATTCTTCGATAAGTAAATCGCGAAATGTGAAGAGTGTGTCGTATTCTCGTAGGGCGTGTTGACGGTCTCGTGGCATAAGTAGCGAGCGGTGATAGCTTGCTAGCAAGATCATACTTCACAGGATCATTTCTGTAGTATGTCTTCAACTCTCTCTAGTTCAAAGCTGGAGTAGACGTAACCACGATGATGAGTGGTAGCACTGTCCCTGAGCGTGAGGCTTGCGATCGAGATTCATCGCATCTTGGTTGTAATCGATGATCGTTCACCACATTCTGAGGGATGTGGGAAGGGAATAGCGCTTTCCGAGTGGTGGTTTTATTATATAGAATAGAAGCAAGCATAAGTCATACTTTTGGTATCGGGACCCGCGTCGTTGCAGCAATGTCGCTACAGGTTGTGGAAGGACTTTGATTGCGACATGTCATGAAAGCCTTGTGGGAGTTTCTCGAGTGGCACGGGGACGAGCCATTTGATTTGGCCTGCTCCAAGTGCTAGGCTTGGATGACAACGACGTACTTTTGAGTTACAAGAATGAGTGAGCAACACAAGAAGAGTGCAATTGATGACCATAAACGGCTGACACACAACACAGTCTTGATAATCAGCACTAATGCATGATGTACGGAACATTTAGGAGGAGCGCGTTTGGCTAGCAAACATGAATTGAGTGATTTGCAAGGCACTGTTATCTGCAAGAAGGAATGCATGGAATTCGCAAATGAATAAGACTGGTTCAAATACTATCGACAGAAATTTTATTTCTGTTGTCAACTAGTATTAATTAGTTGTGTGGGAGCAGGGGGATATTTCCCTTGCACCATACATCTACATACAGGTTGCGTCTGATGTGGCCTAGTTTTGCGTTCAAAGAACTATCTAGTTGCCTGTTTTTTCAGTGAACGAGTGTGGTGGGGAGGAGAGAGATTAGTGTTAGATGCAGAGCAGTGCGGGCAGTTAGTTGTGTGTCTGACGGTGGGTCGCCGAGAGGAATTAGGCGTGCTGCCATCTGTCGGCAGGTGAGGTAATGAAGCAGCTTGAATGGTGACAGAAATGATGAAAATAGTTATCTAAAGAGTAATATCGACGACATTTGGCAGACACGTATTTCAGCGCTGACAGTTAGTTTGGGGTGTGTGCTTGCATGGCACTGGAAGTCTGTTGACGGTAGAGAAGTAGACAAGACGGAAAGAATTTTCCGCGTTCTCGCGGAGAAGCAATAGAGAAGCAGCCATAAGTATTGAAGTGAGGGCTTTGATCGGCACTCTGGTTTCCCTTCAAAACGAATAAATCTTTCGCCTTTTACTAAAGATTTCCGTGGAGGGGAACATTAAATGAGTCTATAAGGTATTTTTCGTAGTGCTCGGCTATTGCTGAGCCATAATCACAAGTAAAACGTAATGTAATTAGCAAGAGGTAGGTTGTGTTGTGAGAATGAAGGGCGTGGAGTAGCGGATCACGTTGGATCAGGTAGATGCTTTTTTAATTTGAAAATGCAATTGGCCGTTTCGTAGTATAATGAAACAAGTACATTTGCCCTGAAATGGCTTGCAGTGTGTTAGGCGATTGTGTAAAGAGAGAGAGAGAGAGCGCTATTTATTGTCCTGGAAACTCTTGGTGAACCCTTTCCGCATCTCAGTTCTAGATGATTTGAGGGTGTTTACTTGCACTGCAGTTGCACAACAGCATATAAGCCGATATTTGGAAGTGAATGATGAATTGAGAGGCTTTGTAATAAATACTAGTATGTGATTAGTAGATTGTGTTTTGAAACCCAAAATTATTTTTACCGCACAAGTTTGTGATTTGTAGGTATGATGTGAGTGAGATTTGGGCTGTAGATGGTGGTTAGTTGGGCAGGATGAGCATTTCAATTGTTTTCAATAGAGTGGATATTAGTGGCACTGGCTTGTTGCCATAATGTGGCATTGGTTCTTTGTTCATAACAGTGTACTCAGTTTTGTAGAAGATTTAGGTGAGAAAGAGACAGTTGTTGAATATGACATAGATAGCTAGAGATGAATTGAGTAGCAATTTCCTGGTAGTTGTAGTTTGGGTATGATGTGTCTCAGTGAGAGATAAATCTTGAAATGGAAGGGTTGTTCCTAGCTACAGTCTTGGAAACTATGTATCTGCTGTTGACTCCAATGTTTTCAAGATTACTTGTGTACAAAATTGGCCAGACTTTGCAGTTTCTTCTTCAGTAAATCAGTGGAAGGTGGTGCAGATAATGGTATAAATGTTCAGTGCCTCCTGTGAGTTGTTGATGCTGCTTGTCTTTTAAGTAAAATTGATAGGGGCTCTTGATTGACCCAGCCATAGACAGAGCTGGTGCATACTTGGCTTGAGAAGACTTTGGCCAGTAAATGATGAAATACCAACACATTGCTCACAACAAAGCTCCTTTCCCTGCATTCTAGTTTCCCTCGGGTATAGAGTGACATGATATTGGCAGATAATCACTTTGATCAGGCTGTTTGTTTTTTTTTTTAATGCTCTTTTACCAGAATCCATTCATAGTGATAACTGTGTTCTCTGGTGGAACACGATGAGAACATTGTGTGAAGTGCACAGAAGTAGCTATTTGAGTGTGTGTGAAAATGTGAGGTAACCACTGTTACTCCTAAATTTCTGTGGAATTAAGTTTTCTGTGTGTGTCTGAAAATCCAAGTGGTTCAAGTTGGTAGTTTATTTGTTGCAAGCGAAAAAAGCTTTTTAGTAAACTGAGGCACTAGCATTAGTTTCCTGTTCACTGTGACAAGGAAGCTAGTATAAAAAGTAGTTTGTGGTTTTGTTTGCAAAGAAGTGCTCATGGGATGTAAGCACTGCTTGAGATTATTCTGAGATGATTTTTAGAGGGGGGGGGGGGAGATTGCTAAACATCTAGCATTTTAGTAAGGAGCTTGTCGGAGTAGTCGTAAAATTGTTATTTTATGAGAAATTTCTTTATTCATAGCACATGGCCATCATAGTTGAAGCATAAAGATTGGCATGGTATGCGTAGGTCTGTAAAATGTCCTGACAGTGATGTTCACAGAGACTTGTTGTATACTTTGATTCTTCATCTGTTTAACATTAGACATAAGAAATGTATTAGTGGAGCAAGTAGCTGTGAAATTACTGGCGTATGATTGATAGTATGGACGTGGCGCTGAGTGTAAGTGTTTGTTTAGCTGTGGGTGTTTTCATAATTGCCATGTGAGGAAAAGCAATACTCGTGATAGGCGAAAAGAGATACAGAGAGAAACACATTTATTGCGAGTATTATATATCAGCAGCTCTTGGGCGGGTATCAAGCTAGACGCAAAGTGAAACGAAAGAGGAAGTATGCATGAAAGTGGCGATATATCGACAAGAGTTTGCACTGTTAGGGTGAAGTGAATAAACTAGTGCGGTGCGAAAATTTTCGAAGAGAGAGGCGGCTTTAAAGAAAGCACAAGAGTCGTATGAACGCCGTCTTGTGTGTTTGTCTTTCAGTGGCTATTTGGCATGTCTGCTTGCGCCATAGGATGCTACTGTATGTGCCCCAGGCCCCCATCTAGCGGCCGGAGGTGCAAGCGGTGTTTACATACAGTCTCGCGTGAGGCAATGGTCTCTCATTTCGGAAGACAAGAAGCACTGGTAGCGCACAAAATAGCTGAGTGAGATCATGGCGGCCAAGTAAGAGTAGAAGTAGGTTCTTTGCAGAATGTCCGAGCTTAAGAAATTCTTCGATAAGTAAATCGCGAAATGTGAAGAGTGTGTCGTATTCTCGTAGGGCGTGTTGACGGTCTCGTGGCATAAGTAGCGAGCGGTGATAGCTTGCTAGCAAGATCATACTTCACAGGATCATTTCTGTAGTATGTCTTCAACTCTCTCTAGTTCAAAGCTGGAGTAGACGTAACCACGATGATGAGTGGTAGCACTGTCCCTGAGCGTGAGGCTTGCGATCGAGATTCATCGCATCTTGGTTGTAATCGATGATCGTTCACCACATTCTGAGGGATGTGGGAAGGGAATAGCGCTTTCCGAGTGGTGGTTTTATTATATAGAATAGAAGCAAGCATAAGTCATACTTTTGGTATCGGGACCCGCGTCGTTGCAGCAATGTCGCTACAGGTTGTGGAAGGACTTTGATTGCGACATGTCATGAAAGCCTTGTGGGAGTTTCTCGAGTGGCACGGGGACGAGCCATTTGATTTGGCCTGCTCCAAGTGCTAGGCTTGGATGACAACGACGTACTTTTGAGTTACAAGAATGAGTGAGCAACACAAGAAGAGTGCAATTGATGACCATAAACGGCTGACACACAACACAGTCTTGATAATCAGCACTAATGCATGATGTACGGAACATTTAGGAGGAGCGCGTTTGGCTAGCAAACATGAATTGAGTGATTTGCAAGGCACTGTTATCTGCAAGAAGGAATGCATGGAATTCGCAAATGAATAAGACTGGTTCAAATACTATCGACAGAAATTTTATTTCTGTTGTCAACTAGTATTAATTAGTTGTGTGGGAGCAGGGGGATATTTCCCTTGCACCATACATCTACATACAGGTTGCGTCTGATGTGGCCTAGTTTTGCGTTCAAAGAACTATCTAGTTGCCTGTTTTTTCAGTGAACGAGTGTGGTGGGGAGGAGAGAGATTAGTGTTAGATGCAGAGCAGTGCGGGCAGTTAGTTGTGTGTCTGACGGTGGGTCGCCGAGAGGAATTAGGCGTGCTGCCATCTGTCGGCAGGTGAGGTAATGAAGCAGCTTGAATGGTGACAGAAATGATGAAAAATAGTTATCTAAAGAGTAATATCGACGACATTTGGCAGACACGTATTTCAGCGCTGACAGTTAGTTTGGGGTGTGTGCTTGCATGGCACTGGAAGTCTGTTGACGGTAGAGAAGTAGACAAGACGGAAAGAATTTTCCGCGTTCTCGCGGAGAAGCAATAGAGAAGCAGCCATAAGTATTGAAGTGAGGGCTTTGATCGGCACTCTGGTTTCCCTTCAAAACGAATAAATCTTTCGCCTTTTACTAAAGATTTCCGTGGAGGGGAACATTAAATGAGTCTATAAGGTATTTTTCGTAGTGCTCGGCTATTGCTGAGCCATAATCACAAGTAAAACGTAATGTAATTAGCAAGAGGTAGGTTGTGTTGTGAGAATGAAGGGCGTGGAGTAGCGGATCACGTTGGATCAGGTAGATGCTTTTTTAATTTGAAAATGCAATTGGCCGTTTCGTAGTATAATGAAACAAGTACATTTGCCCTGAAATGGCTTGCAGTGTGTTAGGCGATTGTGTAAAGAGAGAGAGAGAGAGCGCTATTTATTGTCCTGGAAACTCTTGGTGAACCCTTTCCGCATCTCAGTTCTAGATGATTTGAGGGTGTTTACTTGCACTGCAGTTGCACAACAGCATATAAGCCGATATTTGGAAGTGAATGATGAATTGAGAGGCTTTGTAATAAATACTAGTATGTGATTAGTAGATTGTGTTTTGAAACCCAAAATTATTTTTACCGCACAAGTTTGTGATTTGTAGGTATGATGTGAGTGAGATTTGGGCTGTAGATGGTGGTTAGTTGGGCAGGATGAGCATTTCAATTGTTTTCAATAGAGTGGATATTAGTGGCACTGGCTTGTTGCCATAATGTGGCATTGGTTCTTTGTTCATAACAGTGTACTCAGTTTTGTAGAAGATTTAGGTGAGAAAGAGACAGTTGTTGAATATGACATAGATAGCTAGAGATGAATTGAGTAGCAATTTCCTGGTAGTTGTAGTTTGGGTATGATGTGTCTCAGTGAGAGATAAATCTTGAAATGGAAGGGTTGTTCCTAGCTACAGTCTTGGAAACTATGTATCTGCTGTTGACTCCAATGTTTTCAAGATTACTTGTGTACAAAATTGGCCAGACTTTGCAGTTTCTTCTTCAGTAAATCAGTGGAAGGTGGTGCAGATAATGGTATAAATGTTCAGTGCCTCCTGTGAGTTGTTGATGCTGCTTGTCTTTTAAGTAAAATTGATAGGGGCTCTTGATTGACCCAGCCATAGACAGAGCTGGTGCATACTTGGCTTGAGAAGACTTTGGCCAGTAAATGATGAAATACCAACACATTGCTCACAACAAAGCTCCTTTCCCTGCATTCTAGTTTCCCTCGGGTATAGAGTGACTTGATATTGGCAGATAATCACTTTGATCAGGCTGTTTTTTTTTTTTTTTAATGCTCTTTTACCAGAATCCATTCATAGTGATAACTGTGTTCTCTGGTGGAACACGATGAGAACATTGTGTGAAGTGCACAGAAGTAGCTATTTGAGTGTGTGTGAAAATGTGAGGTAACCACTGTTACTCCTAAATTTCTGTGGAATTAAGTTTTCTGTGTGTGTCTGAAAATCCAAGTGGTTCAAGTTGGTAGTTTATTTGTTGCAAGCGAAAAAAGCTTTTTAGTAAACTGAGGCACTAGCATTAGTTTCCTGTTCACTGTGACAAGGAAGCTAGTATAAAAAGTAGTTTGTGGTTTTGTTTGCAAAGAAGTGCTCATGGGATGTAAGCACTGCTTGAGATTATTCTGAGATGATTTTTTGAGGGGGGGGGGGGAGATTGCTAAACATCTAGCATTTTAGTAAGGAGCTTGTCGGAGTAGTCGTAAAATTGTTATTTTATGAGAAATTTCTTTATTCATAGCACATGGCCATCATAGTTGAAGCATAAAGATTGGCATGGTATGCGTAGGTCTGTAAAATGTCCTGACAGTGATGTTCACAGAGACTTGTTGTATACTTTGATTCTTCATCTGTTTAACAGTAGACATAAGAAATGTATTAGTGGAGCAAGTAGCTGTGAAATTACTGGCGTATGATTGATAGTATGGACGTGGCGCTGAGTGTAAGTGTTTGTTTAGCTGTGGGTGTTTTCATAATTGCCATGTGAGGAAAAGCAATACTCGTGATAGGCGAAAAGAGATACAGAGAGAAACACATTTATTGCGAGTATTATATATCAGCAGCTCTTGGGCGGGTATCAAGCTAGACGCAAAGTGAAACGAAAGAGGAAGTATGCATGAAAGTGGCGATATATCGACAAGAGTTTGCACTGTTAGGGTGAGGTGAATAAACTAGTGCGGTGCGAAAATTTTCGAAGAGAGAGGCGGCTTTAAAGAAAGCACAAGAGTCGTATGAACGCCGTCTTGTGTGTTTGTCTTTCAGTGGCTATTTGGCATGTCTGCTTGCGCCATAGGATGCTACTGTATGTGCCCCAGGCCCCCATCTAGCGGCCGGAGGTGCAAGCGGTGTTTACATACAGTCTCGCGTGAGGCAATGGTCTCTCATTTCGGAAGACAAGAAGCACTGGTAGCGCACAAAATAGCTGAGTGAGATCATGGCGGCCAAGTAAGAGTAGAAGTAGGTTCTTTGCAGAATGTCCGAGCTTAAGAAATTCTTCGATAAGTAAATCGCGAAATGTGAAGAGTGTGTCGTATTCTCGTAGGGCGTGTTGACGGTCTCGTGGCATAAGTAGCGAGCGGTGATAGCTTGCTAGCAAGATCATACTTCACAGGATCATTTCTGTAGTATGTCTTCAACTCTCTCTAGTTCAAAGCTGGAGTAGACGTAACCACGATGATGAGTGGTAGCACTGTCCCTGAGCGTGAGGCTTGCGATCGAGATTCATCGCATCTTGGTTGTAATCGATGATCGTTCACCACATTCTGAGGGATGTGGGAAGGGAATAGCGCTTTCCGAGTGGTGGTTTTATTATATAGAATAGAAGCAAGCATAAGTCATACTTTTGGTATCGGGACCCGCGTCGTTGCAGCAATGTCGCTACAGGTTGTGGAAGGACTTTGATTGCGACATGTCATGAAAGCCTTGTGGGAGTTTCTCGAGTGGCACGGGGACGAGCCATTTGATTTGGCCTGCTCCAAGTGCTAGGCTTGGATGACAACGACGTACTTTTGAGTTACAAGAATGAGTGAGCAACACAAGAAGAGTGCAATTGATGACCATAAACGGCTGACACACAACACAGTCTTGATAATCAGCACTAATGCATGATGTACGGAACATTTAGGAGGAGCGCGTTTGGCTAGCAAACATGAATTGAGTGATTTGCAAGGCACTGTTATCTGCAAGAAGGAATGCATGGAATTCGCAAATGAATAAGACTGGTTCAAATACTATCGACAGAAATTTTATTTCTGTTGTCAACTAGTATTAATTAGTTGTGTGGGAGCAGGGGGATATTTCCCTTGCACCATACATCTACATACAGGTTGCGTCTGATGTGGCCTAGTTTTGCGTTCAAAGAACTATCTAGTTGCCTGTTTTTTCAGTGAACGAGTGTGGTGGGGAGGAGAGAGATTAGTGTTAGATGCAGAGCAGTGCGGGCAGTTAGTTGTGTGTCTGACGGTGGGTCGCCGAGAGGAATTAGGCGTGCTGCCATCTGTCGGCAGGTGAGGTAATGAAGCAGCTTGAATGGTGACAGAAATGATGAAAATAGTTATCTAAAGAGTAATATCGACGACATTTGGCAGACACGTATTTCAGCGCTGACAGTTAGTTTGGGGTGTGTGCTTGCATGGCACTGGAAGTCTGTTGACGGTAGAGAAGTAGACAAGACGGAAAGAATTTTCCGTGTTCTCGCGGAGAAGCAATAGAGAAGCAGCCATAAGTATTGAAGTGAGGGCTTTGATCGGCACTCTGGTTTCCCTTCAAAACGAATAAATCTTTCGCCTTTTACTAAAGATTTCCGTGGAGGGGAACATTAAATGAGTCTATAAGGTATTTTTCGTAGTGCTCGGCTATTGCTGAGCCATAATCACAAGTAAAACGTAATGTAATTAGCAAGAGGTAGGTTGTGTTGTGAGAATGAAGGGCGTGGAGTAGTGGATCACGTTGGATCAGGTAGATGCTTTTTTAATTTGAAAATGCAATTGGCCGTTTCGTAGTATAATGAAACAAGTACATTTGCCCTGAAATGGCTTGCAGTGTGTTAGGCGATTGTGTAAAGAGAGAGAGAGAGAGAGAGCGCTATTTATTGTCCTGGAAACTCTTGGTGAACCCTTTCCGCATCTCAGTTCTAGATGATTTGAGGGTGTTTACTTGCACTGCAGTTGCACAACAGCATATAAGCCGATATTTGGAAGTGAATGATGAATTGAGAGGCTTTGTAATAAATACTAGTATGTGATTAGTAGATTGTGTTTTGAAACCCAAAATTATTTTTACCGCACAAGTTTGTGATTTGTAGGTATGATGTGAGTGAGATTTGGGCTGTAGATGGTGGTTAGTTGGGCAGGATGAGCATTTCAATTGTTTTCAATAGAGTGGATATTAGTGGCACTGGCTTGTTGCCATAATGTGGCATTGGTTCTTTGTTCATAACAGTGTACTCAGTTTTGTAGAAGATTTAGGTGAGAAAGAGACAGTTGTTGAATATGACATAGATAGCTAGAGATGAATTGAGTAGCAATTTCCTGGTAGTTGTAGTTTGGGTATGATGTGTCTCAGTGAGAGATAAATCTTGAAATGGAAGGGTTGTTCCTAGCTACAGTCTTGGAAACTATGTATCTGCTGTTGACTCCAATGTTTTCAAGATTACTTGTGTACAAAATTGGCCAGACTTTGCAGTTTCTTCTTCAGTAAATCAGTGGAAGGTGGTGCAGATAATGGTATAAATGTTCAGTGCCTCCTGTGAGTTGTTGATGCTGCTTGTCTTTTAAGTAAAATTGATAGGGGCTCTTGATTGACCCAGCCATAGACAGAGCTGGTGCATACTTGGCTTGAGAAGACTTTGGCCAGTAAATGATGAAATACCAACACATTGCTCACAACAAAGCTCCTTTCCCTGCATTCTAGTTTCCCTCGGGTATAGAGTGACATGATATTGGCAGATAATCACTTTGATCAGGCTGTTTGTTTTTTTTTTAATGCTCTTTTACCAGAATCCATTCATAGTGATAACTGTGTTCTCTGGTGGAACACGATGAGAACATTGTGTGAAGTGCACAGAAGTAGCTATTTGAGTGTGTGTGAAAATGTGAGGTAACCACTGTTACTCCTAAATTTCTGTGGAATTAAGTTTTCTGTGTGTGTCTGAAAATCCAAGTGGTTCAAGTTGGTAGTTTATTTGTTGCAAGCGAAAAAAGCTTTTTAGTAAACTGAGGCACTAGCATTAGTTTCCTGTTCACTGTGACAAGGAAGCTAGTATAAAAAGTAGTTTGTGGTTTTGTTTGCAAAGAAGTGCTCATGGGATGTAAGCACTGCTTGAGATTATTCTGAGATGATTTTTAGAGGGGGGGGGGGGGGAGATTGCTAAACATCTAGCATTTTAGTAAGGAGCTTGTCGGAGTAGTCGTAAAATTGTTATTTTATGAGAAATTTCTTTATTCATAGCACATGGCCATCATAGTTGAAGCATAAAGATTGGCATGGTATGCGTAGGTCTGTAAAATGTCCTGACAGTGATGTTCACAGAGACTTGTTGTATACTTTGATTCTTCATCTGTTTAACAGTAGACATAAGAAATGTATTAGTGGAGCAAGTAGCTGTGAAATTACTGGCGTATGATTGATAGTATGGACGTGGCGCTGAGTGTAAGTGTTTGTTTAGCTGTGGGTGTTTTCATAATTGCCATGTGAGGAAAAGCAATACTCGTGATAGGCGAAAAGAGATACAGAGAGAAACACATTTATTGCGAGTATTATATATCAGCAGCTCTTGGGCGGGTATCAAGCTAGACGCAAAGTGAAACGAAAGAGGAAGTATGCATGAAAGTGGCGATATATCGACAAGAGTTTGCACTGTTAGGGTGAAGTGAATAAACTAGTGCGGTGCGAAAATTTTCGAAGAGAGAGGCGGCTTTAAAGAAAGCACAAGAGTCGTATGAACGCCGTCTTGTGTGTTTGTCTTTCAGTGGCTATTTGGCATGTCTGCTTGCGCCATAGGATGCTACTGTATGTGCCCCAGGCCCCCATCTAGCGGCCGGAGGTGCAAGCGGTGTTTACATACAGTCTCGCGTGAGGCAATGGTCTCTCATTTCGGAAGACAAGAAGCACTGGTAGCGCACAAAATAGCTGAGTGAGATCATGGCGGCCAAGTAAGAGTAGAAGTAGGTTCTTTGCAGAATGTCCGAGCTTAAGAAATTCTTCGATAAGTAAATCGCGAAATGTGAAGAGTGTGTCGTATTCTCGTAGGGCGTGTTGACGGTCTCGTGGCATAAGTAGCGAGCGGTGATAGCTTGCTAGCAAGATCATACTTCACAGGATCATTTCTGTAGTATGTCTTCAACTCTCTCTAGTTCAAAGCTGGAGTAGACGTAACCACGATGATGAGTGGTAGCACTGTCCCTGAGCGTGAGGCTTGCGATCGAGATTCATCGCATCTTGGTTGTAATCGATGATCGTTCACCACATTCTGAGGGATGTGGGAAGGGAATAGCGCTTTCCGAGTGGTGGTTTTATTATATAGAATAGAAGCAAGCATAAGTCATACTTTTGGTATCGGGACCCGCGTCGTTGCAGCAATGTCGCTACAGGTTGTGGAAGGACTTTGATTGCGACATGTCATGAAAGCCTTGTGGGAGTTTCTCGAGTGGCACGGGGACGAGCCATTTGATTTGGCCTGCTCCAAGTGCTAGGCTTGGATGACAACGACGTACTTTTGAGTTACAAGAATGAGTGAGCAACACAAGAAGAGTGCAATTGATGACCATAAACGGCTGACACACAACACAGTCTTGATAATCAGCACTAATGCATGATGTACGGAACATTTAGGAGGAGCGCGTTTGGCTAGCAAACATGAATTGAGTGATTTGCAAGGCACTGTTATCTGCAAGAAGGAATGCATGGAATTCGCAAATGAATAAGACTGGTTCAAATACTATCGACAGAAATTTTATTTCTGTTGTCAACTAGTATTAATTAGTTGTGTGGGAGCAGGGGGATATTTCCCTTGCACCATACATCTACATACAGGTTGCGTCTGATGTGGCCTAGTTTTGCGTTCAAAGAACTATCTAGTTGCCTGTTTTTTCAGTGAACGAGTGTGGTGGGGAGGAGAGAGATTAGTGTTAGATGCAGAGCAGTGCGGGCAGTTAGTTGTGTGTCTGACGGTGGGTCGCCGAGAGGAATTAGGCGTGCTGCCATCTGTCGGCAGGTGAGGTAATGAAGCAGCTTGAATGGTGACAGAAATGATGAAAATAGTTATCTAAAGAGTAATATCGACGACATTTGGCAGACACGTATTTCAGCGCTGACAGTTAGTTTGGGGTGTGTGCTTGCATGGCACTGGAAGTCTGTTGACGGTAGAGAAGTAGACAAGACGGAAAGAATTTTCCGTGTTCTCGCGGAGAAGCAATAGAGAAGCAGCCATAAGTATTGAAGTGAGGGCTTTGATCGGCACTCTGGTTTCCCTTCAAAACGAATAAATCTTTCGCCTTTTACTAAAGATTTCCGTGGAGGGGAACATTAAATGAGTCTATAAGGTATTTTTCGTAGTGCTCGGCTATTGCTGAGCCATAATCACAAGTAAAACGTAATGTAATTAGCAAGAGGTAGGTTGTGTTGTGAGAATGAAGGGCGTGGAGTAGCGGATCACGTTGGATCAGGTAGATGCTTTTTTAATTTGAAAATGCAATTGGCCGTTTCGTAGTATAATGAAACAAGTACATTTGCCCTGAAATGGCTTGCAGTGTGTTAGGCGATTGTGTAAAGAGAGAGAGAGAGAGAGAGCGCTATTTATTGTCCTGGAAACTCTTGGTGAACCCTTTCCGCATCTCAGTTCTAGATGATTTGAGGGTGTTTACTTGCACTGCAGTTGCACAACAGCATATAAGCCGATATTTGGAAGTGAATGATGAATTGAGAGGCTTTGTAATAAATACTAGTATGTGATTAGTAGATTGTGTTTTGAAACCCAAAATTATTTTTACCGCACAAGTTTGTGATTTGTAGGTATGATGTGAGTGAGATTTGGGCTGTAGATGGTGGTTAGTTGGGCAGGATGAGCATTTCAATTGTTTTCAATAGAGTGGATATTAGTGGCACTGGCTTGTTGCCATAATGTGGCATTGGTTCTTTGTTCATAACAGTGTACTCAGTTTTGTAGAAGATTTAGGTGAGAAAGAGACAGTTGTTGAATATGACATAGATAGCTAGAGATGAATTGAGTAGCAATTTCCTGGTAGTTGTAGTTTGGGTATGATGTGTCTCAGTGAGAGATAAATCTTGAAATGGAAGGGTTGTTCCTAGCTACAGTCTTGGAAACTATGTATCTGCTGTTGACTCCAATGTTTTCAAGATTACTTGTGTACAAAATTGGCCAGACTTTGCAGTTTCTTCTTCAGTAAATCAGTGGAAGGTGGTGCAGATAATGGTATAAATGTTCAGTGCCTCCTGTGAGTTGTTGATGCTGCTTGTCTTTTAAGTAAAATTGATAGGGGCTCTTGATTGACCCAGCCATAGACAGAGCTGGTGCATACTTGGCTTGAGAAGACTTTGGCCAGTAAATGATGAAATACCAACACATTGCTCACAACAAAGCTCCTTTCCCTGCATTCTAGTTTCCCTCGGGTATAGAGTGACATGATATTGGCAGATAATCACTTTGATCAGGCTGTTTGTTTTTTTTTTTTAATGCTCTTTTACCAGAATCCATTCATAGTGATAACTGTGTTCTCTGGTGGAACACGATGAGAACATTGTGTGAAGTGCACAGAAGTAGCTATTTGAGTGTGTGTGAAAATGTGAGGTAACCACTGTTACTCCTAAATTTCTGTGGAATTAAGTTTTCTGTGTGTGTCTGAAAATCCAAGTGGTTCAAGTTGGTAGTTTATTTGTTGCAAGCGAAAAAAGCTTTTTAGTAAACTGAGGCACTAGCATTAGTTTCCTGTTCACTGTGACAAGGAAGCTAGTATAAAAAGTAGTTTGTGGTTTTGTTTGCAAAGAAGTGCTCATGGGATGTAAGCACTGCTTGAGATTATTCTGAGATGATTTTTAGAGGGGGGGGGGGGAGATTGCTAAACATCTAGCATTTTAGTAAGGAGCTTGTCGGAGTAGTCGTAAAATTGTTATTTTATGAGAAATTTCTTTATTCATAGCACATGGCCATCATAGTTGAAGCATAAAGATTGGCATGGTATGCGTAGGTCTGTAAAATGTCCTGACAGTGATGTTCACAGAGACTTGTTGTATACTTTGATTCTTCATCTGTTTAACAGTAGACATAAGAAATGTATTAGTGGAGCAAGTAGCTGTGAAATTACTGGCGTATGATTGATAGTATGGACGTGGCGCTGAGTGTAAGTGTTTGTTTAGCTGTGGGTGTTTTCATAATTGCCATGTGAGGAAAAGCAATACTCGTGATAGGCGAAAAGAGATACAGAGAGAAACACATTTATTGCGAGTATTATATATCAGCAGCTCTTGGGCGGGTATCAAGCTAGACGCAAAGTGAAACGAAAGAGGAAGTATGCATGAAAGTGGCGATATATCGACAAGAGTTTGCACTGTTAGGGTGAAGTGAATAAACTAGTGCGGTGCGAAAATTTTCGAAGAGAGAGGCGGCTTTAAAGAAAGCACAAGAGTCGTATGAACGCCGTCTTGTGTGTTTGTCTTTCAGTGGCTATTTGGCATGTCTGCTTGCGCCATAGGATGCTACTGTATGTGCCCCAGGCCCCCATCTAGCGGCCGGAGGTGCAAGCGGTGTTTACATACAGTCTCGCGTGAGGCAATGGTCTCTCATTTCGGAAGACAAGAAGCACTGGTAGCGCACAAAATAGCTGAGTGAGATCATGGCGGCCAAGTAAGAGTAGAAGTAGGTTCTTTGCAGAATGTCCGAGCTTAAGAAATTCTTCGATAAGTAAATCGCGAAATGTGAAGAGTGTGTCGTATTCTCGTAGGGCGTGTTGACGGTCTCGTGGCATAAGTAGCGAGCGGTGATAGCTTGCTAGCAAGATCATACTTCACAGGATCATTTCTGTAGTATGTCTTCAACTCTCTCTAGTTCAAAGCTGGAGTAGACGTAACCACGATGATGAGTGGTAGCACTGTCCCTGAGCGTGAGGCTTGCGATCGAGATTCATCGCATCTTGGTTGTAATCGATGATCGTTCACCACATTCTGAGGGATGTGGGAAGGGAATAGCGCTTTCCGAGTGGTGGTTTTATTATATAGAATAGAAGCAAGCATAAGTCATACTTTTGGTATCGGGACCCGCGTCGTTGCAGCAATGTCGCTACAGGTTGTGGAAGGACTTTGATTGCGACATGTCATGAAAGCCTTGTGGGAGTTTCTCGAGTGGCACGGGGACGAGCCATTTGATTTGGCCTGCTCCAAGTGCTAGGCTTGGATGACAACGACGTACTTTTGAGTTACAAGAATGAGTGAGCAACACAAGAAGAGTGCAATTGATGACCATAAACGGCTGACACACAACACAGTCTTGATAATCAGCACTAATGCATGATGTACGGAACATTTAGGAGGAGCGCGTTTGGCTAGCAAACATGAATTGAGTGATTTGCAAGGCACTGTTATCTGCAAGAAGGAATGCATGGAATTCGCAAATGAATAAGACTGGTTCAAATACTATCGACAGAAATTTTATTTCTGTTGTCAACTAGTATTAATTAGTTGTGTGGGAGCAGGGGGATATTTCCCTTGCACCATACATCTACATACAGGTTGCGTCTGATGTGGCCTAGTTTTGCGTTCAAAGAACTATCTAGTTGCCTGTTTTTTCAGTGAACGAGTGTGGTGGGGAGGAGAGAGATTAGTGTTAGATGCAGAGCAGTGCGGGCAGTTAGTTGTGTGTCTGACGGTGGGTCGCCGAGAGGAATTAGGCGTGCTGCCATCTGTCGGCAGGTGAGGTAATGAAGCAGCTTGAATGGTGACAGAAATGATGAAAATAGTTATCTAAAGAGTAATATCGACGACATTTGGCAGACACGTATTTCAGCGCTGACAGTTAGTTTGGGGTGTGTGCTTGCATGGCACTGGAAGTCTGTTGACGGTAGAGAAGTAGACAAGACGGAAAGAATTTTCCGCGTTCTCGCGGAGAAGCAATAGAGAAGCAGCCATAAGTATTGAAGTGAGGGCTTTGATCGGCACTCTGGTTTCCCTTCAAAACGAATAAATCTTTCGCCTTTTACTAAAGATTTCCGTGGAGGGGAACATTAAATGAGTCTATAAGGTATTTTTCGTAGTGCTCGGCTATTGCTGAGCCATAATCACAAGTAAAACGTAATGTAATTAGCAAGAGGTAGGTTGTGTTGTGAGAATGAAGGGCGTGGAGTAGCGGATCACGTTGGATCAGGTAGATGCTTTTTTAATTTGAAAATGCAATTGGCCGTTTCGTAGTATAATGAAACAAGTACATTTGCCCTGAAATGGCTTGCAGTGTGTTAGGCGATTGTGTAAAGAGAGAGAGAGAGAGCGCTATTTATTGTCCTGGAAACTCTTGGTGAACCCTTTCCGCATCTCAGTTCTAGATGATTTGAGGGTGTTTACTTGCACTGCAGTTGCACAACAGCATATAAGCCGATATTTGGAAGTGAATGATGAATTGAGAGGCTTTGTAATAAATACTAGTATGTGATTAGTAGATTGTGTTTTGAAACCCAAAATTATTTTTACCGCACAAGTTTGTGATTTGTAGGTATGATGTGAGTGAGATTTGGGCTGTAGATGGTGGTTAGTTGGGCAGGATGAGCATTTCAATTGTTTTCAATAGAGTGGATATTAGTGGCACTGGCTTGTTGCCATAATGTGGCATTGGTTCTTTGTTCATAACAGTGTACTCAGTTTTGTAGAAGATTTAGGTGAGAAAGAGACAGTTGTTGAATATGACATAGATAGCTAGAGATGAATTGAGTAGCAATTTCCTGGTAGTTGTAGTTTGGGTATGATGTGTCTCAGTGAGAGATAAATCTTGAAATGGAAGGGTTGTTCCTAGCTACAGTCTTGGAAACTATGTATCTGCTGTTGACTCCAATGTTTTCAAGATTACTTGTGTACAAAATTGGCCAGACTTTGCAGTTTCTTCTTCAGTAAATCAGTGGAAGGTGGTGCAGATAATGGTATAAATGTTCAGTGCCTCCTGTGAGTTGTTGATGCTGCTTGTCTTTTAAGTAAAATTGATAGGGGCTCTTGATTGACCCAGCCATAGACAGAGCTGGTGCATACTTGGCTTGAGAAGACTTTGGCCAGTAAATGATGAAATACCAACACATTGCTCACAACAAAGCTCCTTTCCCTGCATTCTAGTTTCCCTCGGGTATAGAGTGACATGATATTGGCAGATAATCACTTTGATCAGGCTGTTTGTTTTTTTTTTTAATGCTCTTTTACCAGAATCCATTCATAGTGATAACTGTGTTCTCTGGTGGAACACGATGAGAACATTGTGTGAAGTGCACAGAAGTAGCTATTTGAGTGTGTGTGAAAATGTGAGGTAACCACTGTTACTCCTAAATTTCTGTGGAATTAAGTTTTCTGTGTGTGTCTGAAAATCCAAGTGGTTCAAGTTGGTAGTTTATTTGTTGCAAGCGAAAAAAGCTTTTTAGTAAACTGAGGCACTAGCATTAGTTTCCTGTTCACTGTGACAAGGAAGCTAGTATAAAAAGTAGTTTGTGGTTTTGTTTGCAAAGAAGTGCTCATGGGATGTAAGCACTGCTTGAGATTATTCTGAGATGATTTTTAGAGGGGGGGGGGGGGAGATTGCTAAACATCTAGCATTTTAGTAAGGAGCTTGTCGGAGTAGTCGTAAAATTGTTATTTTATGAGAAATTTCTTTATTCATAGCACATGGCCATCATAGTTGAAGCATAAAGATTGGCATGGTATGCGTAGGTCTGTAAAATGTCCTGACAGTGATGTTCACAGAGACTTGTTGTATACTTTGATTCTTCATCTGTTTAACAGTAGACATAAGAAATGTATTAGTGGAGCAAGTAGCTGTGAAATTACTGGCGTATGATTGATAGTATGGACGTGGCGCTGAGTGTAAGTGTTTGTTTAGCTGTGGGTGTTTTCATAATTGCCATGTGAGGAAAAGCAATACTCGTGATAGGCGAAAAGAGATACAGAGAGAAACACATTTATTGCGAGTATTATATATCAGCAGCTCTTGGGCGGGTATCAAGCTAGACGCAAAGTGAAACGAAAGAGGAAGTATGCATGAAAGTGGCGATATATCGACAAGAGTTTGCACTGTTAGGGTGAGGTGAATAAACTAGTGCGGTGCGAAAATTTTCGAAGAGAGAGGCGGCTTTAAAGAAAGCACAAGAGTCGTATGAACGCCGTCTTGTGTGTTTGTCTTTCAGTGGCTATTTGGCATGTCTGCTTGCGCCATAGGATGCTACTGTATGTGCCCCAGGCCCCCATCTAGCGGCCGGAGGTGCAAGCGGTGTTTACATACAGTCTCGCGTGAGGCAATGGTCTCTCATTTCGGAAGACAAGAAGCACTGGTAGCGCACAAAATAGCTGAGTGAGATCATGGCGGCCAAGTAAGAGTAGAAGTAGGTTCTTTGCAGAATGTCCGAGCTTAAGAAATTCTTCGATAAGTAAATCGCGAAATGTGAAGAGTGTGTCGTATTCTCGTAGGGCGTGTTGACGGTCTCGTGGCATAAGTAGCGAGCGGTGATAGCTTGCTAGCAAGATCATACTTCACAGGATCATTTCTGTAGTATGTCTTCAACTCTCTCTAGTTCAAAGCTGGAGTAGACGTAACCACGATGATGAGTGGTAGCACTGTCCCTGAGCGTGAGGCTTGCGATCGAGATTCATCGCATCTTGGTTGTAATCGATGATCGTTCACCACATTCTGAGGGATGTGGGAAGGGAATAGCGCTTTCCGAGTGGTGGTTTTATTATATAGAATAGAAGCAAGCATAAGTCATACTTTTGGTATCGGGACCCGCGTCGTTGCAGCAATGTCGCTACAGGTTGTGGAAGGACTTTGATTGCGACATGTCATGAAAGCCTTGTGGGAGTTTCTCGAGTGGCACGGGGACGAGCCATTTGATTTGGCCTGCTCCAAGTGCTAGGCTTGGATGACAACGACGTACTTTTGAGTTACAAGAATGAGTGAGCAACACAAGAAGAGTGCAATTGATGACCATAAACGGCTGACACACAACACAGTCTTGATAATCAGCACTAATGCATGATGTACGGAACATTTAGGAGGAGCGCGTTTGGCTAGCAAACATGAATTGAGTGATTTGCAAGGCACTGTTATCTGCAAGAAGGAATGCATGGAATTCGCAAATGAATAAGACTGGTTCAAATACTATCGACAGAAATTTTATTTCTGTTGTCAACTAGTATTAATTAGTTGTGTGGGAGCAGGGGGATATTTCCCTTGCACCATACATCTACATACAGGTTGCGTCTGATGTGGCCTAGTTTTGCGTTCAAAGAACTATCTAGTTGCCTGTTTTTTCAGTGAACGAGTGTGGTGGGGAGGAGAGAGATTAGTGTTAGATGCAGAGCAGTGCGGGCAGTTAGTTGTGTGTCTGACGGTGGGTCGCCGAGAGGAATTAGGCGTGCTGCCATCTGTCGGCAGGTGAGGTAATGAAGCAGCTTGAATGGTGACAGAAATGATGAAAATAGTTATCTAAAGAGTAATATCGACGACATTTGGCAGACACGTATTTCAGCGCTGACAGTTAGTTTGGGGTGTGTGCTTGCATGGCACTGGAAGTCTGTTGACGGTAGAGAAGTAGACAAGACGGAAAGAATTTTCCGCGTTCTCGCGGAGAAGCAATAGAGAAGCAGCCATAAGTATTGAAGTGAGGGCTTTGATCGGCACTCTGGTTTCCCTTCAAAACGAATAAATCTTTCGCCTTTTACTAAAGATTTCCGTGGAGGGGAACATTAAATGAGTCTATAAGGTATTTTTCGTAGTGCTCGGCTATTGCTGAGCCATAATCACAAGTAAAACGTAATGTAATTAGCAAGAGGTAGGTTGTGTTGTGAGAATGAAGGGCGTGGAGTAGCGGATCACGTTGGATCAGGTAGATGCTTTTTTAATTTGAAAATGCAATTGGCCGTTTCGTAGTATAATGAAACAAGTACATTTGCCCTGAAATGGCTTGCAGTGTGTTAGGCGATTGTGTAAAGAGAGAGAGAGAGAGCGCTATTTATTGTCCTGGAAACTCTTGGTGAACCCTTTCCGCATCTCAGTTCTAGATGATTTGAGGGTGTTTACTTGCACTGCAGTTGCACAACAGCATATAAGCCGATATTTGGAAGTGAATGATGAATTGAGAGGCTTTGTAATAAATACTAGTATGTGATTAGTAGATTGTGTTTTGAAACCCAAAATTATTTTTACCGCACAAGTTTGTGATTTGTAGGTATGATGTGAGTGAGATTTGGGCTGTAGATGGTGGTTAGTTGGGCAGGATGAGCATTTCAATTGTTTTCAATAGAGTGGATATTAGTGGCACTGGCTTGTTGCCATAATGTGGCATTGGTTCTTTGTTCATAACAGTGTACTCAGTTTTGTAGAAGATTTAGGTGAGAAAGAGACAGTTGTTGAATATGACATAGATAGCTAGAGATGAATTGAGTAGCAATTTCCTGGTAGTTGTAGTTTGGGTATGATGTGTCTCAGTGAGAGATAAATCTTGAAATGGAAGGGTTGTTCCTAGCTACAGTCTTGGAAACTATGTATCTGCTGTTGACTCCAATGTTTTCAAGATTACTTGTGTACAAAATTGGCCAGACTTTGCAGTTTCTTCTTCAGTAAATCAGTGGAAGGTGGTGCAGATAATGGTATAAATGTTCAGTGCCTCCTGTGAGTTGTTGATGCTGCTTGTCTTTTAAGTAAAATTGATAGGGGCTCTTGATTGACCCAGCCATAGACAGAGCTGGTGCATACTTGGCTTGAGAAGACTTTGGCCAGTAAATGATGAAATACCAACACATTGCTCACAACAAAGCTCCTTTCCCTGCATTCTAGTTTCCCTCGGGTATAGAGTGACTTGATATTGGCAGATAATCACTTTGATCAGGCTGTTTTTTTTTTTTTTAATGCTCTTTTACCAGAATCCATTCATAGTGATAACTGTGTTCTCTGGTGGAACACGATGAGAACATTGTGTGAAGTGCACAGAAGTAGCTATTTGAGTGTGTGTGAAAATGTGAGGTAACCACTGTTACTCCTAAATTTCTGTGGAATTAAGTTTTCTGTGTGTGTCTGAAAATCCAAGTGGTTCAAGTTGGTAGTTTATTTGTTGCAAGCGAAAAAAGCTTTTTAGTAAACTGAGGCACTAGCATTAGTTTCCTGTTCACTGTGACAAGGAAGCTAGTATAAAAAGTAGTTTGTGGTTTTGTTTGCAAAGAAGTGCTCATGGGATGTAAGCACTGCTTGAGATTATTCTGAGATGATTTTTTGAGGGGGGGGGGGAGATTGCTAAACATCTAGCATTTTAGTAAGGAGCTTGTCGGAGTAGTCGTAAAATTGTTATTTTATGAGAAATTTCTTTATTCATAGCACATGGCCATCATAGTTGAAGCATAAAGATTGGCATGGTATGCGTAGGTCTGTAAAATGTCCTGACAGTGATGTTCACAGAGACTTGTTGTATACTTTGATTCTTCATCTGTTTAACAGTAGACATAAGAAATGTATTAGTGGAGCAAGTAGCTGTGAAATTACTGGCGTATGATTGATAGTATGGACGTGGCGCTGAGTGTAAGTGTTTGTTTAGCTGTGGGTGTTTTCATAATTGCCATGTGAGGAAAAGCAATACTCGTGATAGGCGAAAAGAGATACAGAGAGAAACACATTTATTGCGAGTATTATATATCAGCAGCTCTTGGGCGGGTATCAAGCTAGACGCAAAGTGAAACGAAAGAGGAAGTATGCATGAAAGTGGCGATATATCGACAAGAGTTTGCACTGTTAGGGTGAGGTGAATAAACTAGTGCGGTGCGAAAATTTTCGAAGAGAGAGGCGGCTTTAAAGAAAGCACAAGAGTCGTATGAACGCCGTCTTGTGTGTTTGTCTTTCAGTGGCTATTTGGCATGTCTGCTTGCGCCATAGGATGCTACTGTATGTGCCCCAGGCCCCCATCTAGCGGCCGGAGGTGCAAGCGGTGTTTACATACAGTCTCGCGTGAGGCAATGGTCTCTCATTTCGGAAGACAAGAAGCACTGGTAGCGCACAAAATAGCTGAGTGAGATCATGGCGGCCAAGTAAGAGTAGAAGTAGGTTCTTTGCAGAATGTCCGAGCTTAAGAAATTCTTCGATAAGTAAATCGCGAAATGTGAAGAGTGTGTCGTATTCTCGTAGGGCGTGTTGACGGTCTCGTGGCATAAGTAGCGAGCGGTGATAGCTTGCTAGCAAGATCATACTTCACAGGATCATTTCTGTAGTATGTCTTCAACTCTCTCTAGTTCAAAGCTGGAGTAGACGTAACCACGATGATGAGTGGTAGCACTGTCCCTGAGCGTGAGGCTTGCGATCGAGATTCATCGCATCTTGGTTGTAATCGATGATCGTTCACCACATTCTGAGGGATGTGGGAAGGGAATAGCGCTTTCCGAGTGGTGGTTTTATTATATAGAATAGAAGCAAGCATAAGTCATACTTTTGGTATCGGGACCCGCGTCGTTGCAGCAATGTCGCTACAGGTTGTGGAAGGACTTTGATTGCGACATGTCATGAAAGCCTTGTGGGAGTTTCTCGAGTGGCACGGGGACGAGCCATTTGATTTGGCCTGCTCCAAGTGCTAGGCTTGGATGACAACGACGTACTTTTGAGTTAAAAGAATGAGTGAGCAACACAAGAAGAGTGCAATTGATGACCATAAACGGCTGACACACAACACAGTCTTGATAATCAGCACTAATGCATGATGTACGGAACATTTAGGAGGAGCGCGTTTGGCTAGCAAACATGAATTGAGTGATTTGCAAGGCACTGTTATCTGCAAGAAGGAATGCATGGAATTCGCAAATGAATAAGACTGGTTCAAATACTATCGACAGAAATTTTATTTCTGTTGTCAACTAGTATTAATTAGTTGTGTGGGAGCAGGGGGATATTTCCCTTGCACCATACATCTACATACAGGTTGCGTCTGATGTGGCCTAGTTTTGCGTTCAAAGAACTATCTAGTTGCCTGTTTTTTCAGTGAACGAGTGTGGTGGGGAGGAGAGAGATTAGTGTTAGATGCAGAGCAGTGCGGGCAGTTAGTTGTGTGTCTGACGGTGGGTCGCCGAGAGGAATTAGGCGTGCTGCCATCTGTCGGCAGGTGAGGTAATGAAGCAGCTTGAATGGTGACAGAAATGATGAAAATAGTTATCTAAAGAGTAATATCGACGACATTTGGCAGACACGTATTTCAGCGCTGACAGTTAGTTTGGGGTGTGTGCTTGCATGGCACTGGAAGTCTGTTGACGGTAGAGAAGTAGACAAGACGGAAAGAATTTTCCGCGTTCTCGCGGAGAAGCAATAGAGAAGCAGCCATAAGTATTGAAGTGAGGGCTTTGATCGGCACTCTGGTTTCCCTTCAAAACGAATAAATCTTTCGCCTTTTACTAAAGATTTCCGTGGAGGGGAACATTAAATGAGTCTATAAGGTATTTTTCGTAGTGCTCGGCTATTGCTGAGCCATAATCACAAGTAAAACGTAATGTAATTAGCAAGAGGTAGGTTGTGTTGTGAGAATGAAGGGCGTGGAGTAGCGGATCACGTTGGATCAGGTAGATGCTTTTTTAATTTGAAAATGCAATTGGCCGTTTCGTAGTATAATGAAACAAGTACATTTGCCCTGAAATGGCTTGCAGTGTGTTAGGCGATTGTGTAAAGAGAGAGAGAGAGAGCGCTATTTATTGTCCTGGAAACTCTTGGTGAACCCTTTCCGCATCTCAGTTCTAGATGATTTGAGGGTGTTTACTTGCACTGCAGTTGCACAACAGCATATAAGCCGATATTTGGAAGTGAATGATGAATTGAGAGGCTTTGTAATAAATACTAGTATGTGATTAGTAGATTGTGTTTTGAAACCCAAAATTATTTTTACCGCACAAGTTTGTGATTTGTAGGTATGATGTGAGTGAGATTTGGGCTGTAGATGGTGGTTAGTTGGGCAGGATGAGCATTTCAATTGTTTTCAATAGAGTGGATATTAGTGGCACTGGCTTGTTGCCATAATGTGGCATTGGTTCTTTGTTCATAACAGTGTACTCAGTTTTGTAGAAGATTTAGGTGAGAAAGAGACAGTTGTTGAATATGACATAGATAGCTAGAGATGAATTGAGTAGCAATTTCCTGGTAGTTGTAGTTTGGGTATGATGTGTCTCAGTGAGAGATAAATCTTGAAATGGAAGGGTTGTTCCTAGCTACAGTCTTGGAAACTATGTATCTGCTGTTGACTCCAATGTTTTCAAGATTACTTGTGTACAAAATTGGCCAGACTTTGCAGTTTCTTCTTCAGTAAATCAGTGGAAGGTGGTGCAGATAATGGTATAAATGTTCAGTGCCTCCTGTGAGTTGTTGATGCTGCTTGTCTTTTAAGTAAAATTGATAGGGGCTCTTGATTGACCCAGCCATAGACAGAGCTGGTGCATACTTGGCTTGAGAAGACTTTGGCCAGTAAATGATGAAATACCAACACATTGCTCACAACAAAGCTCCTTTCCCTGCATTCTAGTTTCCCTCGGGTATAGAGTGACATGATATTGGCAGATAATCACTTTGATCAGGCTGTTTGTTTTTTTTTTTTAATGCTCTTTTACCAGAATCCATTCATAGTGATAACTGTGTTCTCTGGTGGAACACGATGAGAACATTGTGTGAAGTGCACAGAAGTAGCTATTTGAGTGTGTGTGAAAATGTGAGGTAACCACTGTTACTCCTAAATTTCTGTGGAATTAAGTTTTCTGTGTGTGTCTGAAAATCCAAGTGGTTCAAGTTGGTAGTTTATTTGTTGCAAGCGAATAAAGCTTTTTAGTAAACTGAGGCACTAGCATTAGTTTCCTGTTCACTGTGACAAGGAAGCTAGTATAAAAAGTAGTTTGTGGTTTTGTTTGCAAAGAAGTGCTCATGGGATGTAAGCACTGCTTGAGATTATTCTGAGATGATTTTTTGAGGGGGGGGGGGAGATTGCTAAACATCTAGCATTTTAGTAAGGAGCTTGTCGGAGTAGTCGTAAAATTGTTATTTTATGAGAAATTTCTTTATTCATAGCACATGGCCATCATAGTTGAAGCATAAAGATTGGCATGGTATGCGTAGGTCTGTAAAATGTCCTGACAGTGATGTTCACAGAGACTTGTTGTATACTTTGATTCTTCATCTGTTTAACAGTAGACATAAGAAATGTATTAGTGGAGCAAGTAGCTGTGAAATTACTGGCGTATGATTGATAGTATGGACGTGGCGCTGAGTGTAAGTGTTTGTTTAGCTGTGGGTGTTTTCATAATTGCCATGTGAGGAATAGCAATACTCGTGATAGGCGAAAAGAGATACAGAGAGAAACACATTTATTGCGAGTATTATATATCAGCAGCTCTTGGGCGGGTATCAAGCTAGACGCAAAGTGAAACGAAAGAGGAAGTATGCATGAAAGTGGCGATATATCGACAAGAGTTTGCACTGTTAGGGTGAGGTGAATAAACTAGTGCGGTGCGAAAATTTTCGAAGAGAGAGGCGGCTTTAAAGAAAGCACAAGGGTCGTATGAACGCCGTCTTGTGTGTTTGTCTTTCAGTGGCTATTTGGCATGTCTGCTTGCGCCATAGGATGCTACTGTATGTGCCCCAGGCCCCCATCTAGCGGCCGGAGGTGCAAGCGGTGTTTACATACAGTCTCGCGTGAGGCAATGGTCTCTCATTTCGGAAGACAAGAAGCACTGGTAGCGCACAAAATAGCTGAGTGAGATCATGGCGGCCAAGTAAGAGTAGAAGTAGGTTCTTTGCAGAATGTCCGAGCTTAAGAAATTCTTCGATAAGTAAATCGCGAAATGTGAAGAGTGTGTCGTATTCTCGTAGGGCGTGTTGACGGTCTCGTGGCATAAGTAGCGAGCGGTGATAGCTTGCTAGCAAGATCATACTTCACAGGATCATTTCTGTAGTATGTCTTCAACTCTCTCTAGTTCAAAGCTGGAGTAGACGTAACCACGATGATGAGTGGTAGCACTGTCCCTGAGCGTGAGGCTTGCGATCGAGATTCATCGCATCTTGGTTGTAATCGATGATCGTTCACCACATTCTGAGGGATGTGGGAAGGGAATAGCGCTTTCCGAGTGGTGGTTTTATTATATAGAATAGAAGCAAGCATAAGTCATACTTTTGGTATCGGGACCCGCGTCGTTGCAGCAATGTCGCTACAGGTTGTGGAAGGACTTTGATTGCGACATGTCATGAAAGCCTTGTGGGAGTTTCTCGAGTGGCACGGGGACGAGCCATTTGATTTGGCCTGCTCCAAGTGCTAGGCTTGGATGACAACGACGTACTTTTGAGTTACAAGAATGAGTGAGCAACACAAGAAGAGTGCAATTGATGACCATAAACGGCTGACACACAACACAGTCTTGATAATCAGCACTAATGCATGATGTACGGAACATTTAGGAGGAGCGCGTTTGGCTAGCAAACATGAATTGAGTGATTTGCAAGGCACTGTTATCTGCAAGAAGGAATGCATGGAATTCGCAAATGAATAAGACTGGTTCAAATACTATCGACAGAAATTTTATTTCTGTTGTCAACTAGTATTAATTAGTTGTGTGGGAGCAGGGGGATATTTCCCTTGCACCATACATCTACATACAGGTTGCGTCTGATGTGGCCTAGTTTTGCGTTCAAAGAACTATCTAGTTGCCTGTTTTTTCAGTGAACGAGTGTGGTGGGGAGGAGAGAGATTAGTGTTAGATGCAGAGCAGTGCGGGCAGTTAGTTGTGTGTCTGACGGTGGGTCGCCGAGAGGAATTAGGCGTGCTGCCATCTGTCGGCAGGTGAGGTAATGAAGCAGCTTGAATGGTGACAGAAATGATGAAAATAGTTATCTAAAGAGTAATATCGACGACATTTGGCAGACACGTATTTCAGCGCTGACAGTTAGTTTGGGGTGTGTGCTTGCATGGCACTGGAAGTCTGTTGACGGTAGAGAAGTAGACAAGACGGAAAGAATTTTCCGCGTTCTCGCGGAGAAGCAATAGAGAAGCAGCCATAAGTATTGAAGTGAGGGCTTTGATCGGCACTCTGGTTTCCCTTCAAAACGAATAAATCTTTCGCCTTTTACTAAAGATTTCCGTGGAGGGGAACATTAAATGAGTCTATAAGGTATTTTTCGTAGTGCTCGGCTATTGCTGAGCCATAATCACAAGTAAAACGTAATGTAATTAGCAAGAGGTAGGTTGTGTTGTGAGAATGAAGGGCGTGGAGTAGCGGATCACGTTGGATCAGGTAGATGCTTTTTTAATTTGAAAATGCAATTGGCCGTTTCGTAGTATAATGAAACAAGTACATTTGCCCTGAAATGGCTTGCAGTGTGTTAGGCGATTGTGTAAAGAGAGAGAGAGAGAGCGCTATTTATTGTCCTGGAAACTCTTGGTGAACCCTTTCCGCATCTCAGTTCTAGATGATTTGAGGGTGTTTACTTGCACTGCAGTTGCACAACAGCATATAGGCCGATATTTGGAAGTGAATGATGAATTGAGAGGCTTTGTAATAAATACTAGTATGTGATTAGTAGATTGTGTTTTGAAACCCAAAATTATTTTTACCGCACAAGTTTGTGATTTGTAGGTATGATGTGAGTGAGATTTGGGCTGTAGATGGTGGTTAGTTGGGCAGGATGAGCATTTCAATTGTTTTCAATAGAGTGGATATTAGTGGCACTGGCTTGTTGCCATAATGTGGCATTGGTTCTTTGTTCATAACAGTGTACTCAGTTTTGTAGAAGATTTAGGTGAGAAAGAGACAGTTGTTGAATATGACATAGATAGCTAGAGATGAATTGAGTAGCAATTTCCTGGTAGTTGTAGTTTGGGTATGATGTGTCTCAGTGAGAGATAAATCTTGAAATGGAAGGGTTGTTCCTAGCTACAGTCTTGGAAACTATGTATCTGCTGTTGACTCCAATGTTTTCAAGATTACTTGTGTACAAAATTGGCCAGACTTTGCAGTTTCTTCTTCAGTAAATCAGTGGAAGGTGGTGCAGATAATGGTATAAATGTTCAGTGCCTCCTGTGAGTTGTTGATGCTGCTTGTCTTTTAAGTAAAATTGATAGGGGCTCTTGATTGACCCAGCCATAGACAGAGCTGGTGCATACTTGGCTTGAGAAGACTTTGGCCAGTAAATGATGAAATACCAACACATTGCTCACAACAAAGCTCCTTTCCCTGCATTCTAGTTTCCCTCGGGTATAGAGTGACTTGATATTGGCAGATAATCACTTTGATCAGGCTGTTTTTTTTTTTTTTTAATGCTCTTTTACCAGAATCCATTCATAGTGATAACTGTGTTCTCTGGTGGAACACGATGAGAACATTGTGTGAAGTGCACAGAAGTAGCTATTTGAGTGTGTGTGAAAATGTGAGGTAACCACTGTTACTCCTAAATTTCTGTGGAATTAAGTTTTCTGTGTGTGTCTGAAAATCCAAGTGGTTCAAGTTGGTAGTTTATTTGTTGCAAGCGAAAAAAGCTTTTTAGTAAACTGAGGCACTAGCATTAGTTTCCTGTTCACTGTGACAAGGAAGCTAGTATAAAAAGTAGTTTGTGGTTTTGTTTGCAAAGAAGTGCTCATGGGATGTAAGCACTGCTTGAGATTATTCTGAGATGATTTTTTCAGGGGGGGGGAGATTGCTAAACATCTAGCATTTTAGTAAGGAGCTTGTCGGAGTAGTCGTAAAATTGTTATTTTATGAGAAATTTCTTTATTCATAGCACATGGCCATCATAGTTGAAGCATAAAGATTGGCATGGTATGCGTAGGTCTGTAAAATGTCCTGACAGTGATGTTCACAGAGACTTGTTGTATACTTTGATTCTTCATCTGTTTAACAGTAGACATAAGAAATGTATTAGTGGAGCAAGTAGCTGTGAAATTACTGGCGTATGATTGATAGTATGGACGTGGCGCTGAGTGTAAGTGTTTGTTTAGCTGTGGGTGTTTTCATAATTGCCATGTGAGGAAAAGCAATACTCGTGATAGGCGAAAAGAGATACAGAGAGAAACACATTTATTGCGAGTATTATATATCAGCAGCTCTTGGGCGGGTATCAAGCTAGACGCAAAGTGAAACGAAAGAGGAAGTATGCATGAAAGTGGCGATATATCGACAAGAGTTTGCACTGTTAGGGTGAGGTGAATAAACTAGTGCGGTGCGAAAATTTTCGAAGAGAGAGGCGGCTTTAAAGAAAGCACAAGAGTCGTATGAACGCCGTCTTGTGTGTTTGTCTTTCAGTGGCTATTTGGCATGTCTGCTTGCGCCATAGGATGCTACTGTATGTGCCCCAGGCCCCCATCTAGCGGCCGGAGGTGCAAGCGGTGTTTACATACAGTCTCGCGTGAGGCAATGGTCTCTCATTTCGGAAGACAAGAAGCACTGGTAGCGCACAAAATAGCTGAGTGAGATCATGGCGGCCAAGTAAGAGTAGAAGTAGGTTCTTTGCAGAATGTCCGAGCTTAAGAAATTCTTCGATAAGTAAATCGCGAAATGTGAAGAGTGTGTCGTATTCTCGTAGGGCGTGTTGACGGTCTCGTGGCATAAGTAGCGAGCGGTGATAGCTTGCTAGCAAGATCATACTTCACAGGATCATTTCTGTAGTATGTCTTCAACTCTCTCTAGTTCAAAGCTGGAGTAGACGTAACCACGATGATGAGTGGTAGCACTGTCCCTGAGCGTGAGGCTTGCGATCGAGATTCATCGCATCTTGGTTGTAATCGATGATCGTTCACCACATTCTGAGGGATGTGGGAAGGGAATAGCGCTTTCCGAGTGGTGGTTTTATTATATAGAATAGAAGCAAGCATAAGTCATACTTTTGGTATCGGGACCCGCGTCGTTGCAGCAATGTCGCTACAGGTTGTGGAAGGACTTTGATTGCGACATGTCATGAAAGCCTTGTGGGAGTTTCTCGAGTGGCACGGGGACGAGCCATTTGATTTGGCCTGCTCCAAGTGCTAGGCTTGGATGACAACGACGTACTTTTGAGTTACAAGAATGAGTGAGCAACACAAGAAGAGTGCAATTGATGACCATAAACGGCTGACACACAACACAGTCTTGATAATCAGCACTAATGCATGATGTACGGAACATTTAGGAGGAGCGCGTTTGGCTAGCAAACATGAATTGAGTGATTTGCAAGGCACTGTTATCTGCAAGAAGGAATGCATGGAATTCGCAAATGAATAAGACTGGTTCAAATACTATCGACAGAAATTTTATTTCTGTTGTCAACTAGTATTAATTAGTTGTGTGGGAGCAGGGGGATATTTCCCTTGCACCATACATCTACATACAGGTTGCGTCTGATGTGGCCTAGTTTTGCGTTCAAAGAACTATCTAGTTGCCTGTTTTTTCAGTGAACGAGTGTGGTGGGGAGGAGAGAGATTAGTGTTAGATGCAGAGCAGTGCGGGCAGTTAGTTGTGTGTCTGACGGTGGGTCGCCGAGAGGAATTAGGCGTGCTGCCATCTGTCGGCAGGTGAGGTAATGAAGCAGCTTGAATGGTGACAGAAATGATGAAAATAGTTATCTAAAGAGTAATATCGACGACATTTGGCAGACACGTATTTCAGCGCTGACAGTTAGTTTGGGGTGTGTGCTTGCATGGCACTGGAAGTCTGTTGACGGTAGAGAAGTAGACAAGACGGAAAGAATTTTCCGCGTTCTCGCGGAGAAGCAATAGAGAAGCAGCCATAAGTATTGAAGTGAGGGCTTTGATCGGCACTCTGGTTTCCCTTCAAAACGAATAAATCTTTCGCCTTTTACTAAAGATTTCCGTGGAGGGGAACATTAAATGAGTCTATAAGGTATTTTTCGTAGTGCTCGGCTATTGCTGAGCCATAATCACAAGTAAAACGTAATGTAATTAGCAAGAGGTAGGTTGTGTTGTGAGAATGAAGGGCGTGGAGTAGCGGATCACGTTGGATCAGGTAGATGCTTTTTTAATTTGAAAATGCAATTGGCCGTTTCGTAGTATAATGAAACAAGTACATTTGCCCTGAAATGGCTTGCAGTGTGTTAGGCGATTGTGTAAAGAGAGAGAGAGAGAGCGCTATTTATTGTCCTGGAAACTCTTGGTGAACCCTTTCCGCATCTCAGTTCTAGATGATTTGAGGGTGTTTACTTGCACTGCAGTTGCACAACAGCATATAAGCCGATATTTGGAAGTGAATGATGAATTGAGAGGCTTTGTAATAAATACTAGTATGTGATTAGTAGATTGTGTTTTGAAACCCAAAATTATTTTTACCGCACAAGTTTGTGATTTGTAGGTATGATGTGAGTGAGATTTGGGCTGTAGATGGTGGTTAGTTGGGCAGGATGAGCATTTCAATTGTTTTCAATAGAGTGGATATTAGTGGCACTGGCTTGTTGCCATAATGTGGCATTGGTTCTTTGTTCATAACAGTGTACTCAGTTTTGTAGAAGATTTAGGTGAGAAAGAGACAGTTGTTGAATATGACATAGATAGCTAGAGATGAATTGAGTAGCAATTTCCTGGTAGTTGTAGTTTGGGTATGATGTGTCTCAGTGAGAGATAAATCTTGAAATGGAAGGGTTGTTCCTAGCTACAGTCTTGGAAACTATGTATCTGCTGTTGACTCCAATGTTTTCAAGATTACTTGTGTACAAAATTGGCCAGACTTTGCAGTTTCTTCTTCAGTAAATCAGTGGAAGGTGGTGCAGATAATGGTATAAATGTTCAGTGCCTCCTGTGAGTTGTTGATGCTGCTTGTCTTTTAAGTAAAATTGATAGGGGCTCTTGATTGACCCAGCCATAGACAGAGCTGGTGCATACTTGGCTTGAGAAGACTTTGGCCAGTAAATGATGAAATACCAACACATTGCTCACAACAAAGCTCCTTTCCCTGCATTCTAGTTTCCCTCGGGTATAGAGTGACATGATATTGGCAGATAATCACTTTGATCAGGCTGTTTGTTTTTTTTTTAATGCTCTTTTACCAGAATCCATTCATAGTGATAACTGTGTTCTCTGGTGGAACACGATGAGAACATTGTGTGAAGTGCACAGAAGTAGCTATTTGAGTGTGTGTGAAAATGTGAGGTAACCACTGTTACTCCTAAATTTCTGTGGAATTAAGTTTTCTGTGTGTGTCTGAAAATCCAAGTGGTTCAAGTTGGTAGTTTATTTGTTGCAAGCGAAAAAAGCTTTTTAGTAAACTGAGGCACTAGCATTAGTTTCCTGTTCACTGTGACAAGGAAGCTAGTATAAAAAGTAGTTTGTGGTTTTGTTTGCAAAGAAGTGCTCATGGGATGTAAGCACTGCTTGAGATTATTCTGAGATGATTTTTTGAGGGGGGGGGGGAGATTGCTAAACATCTAGCATTTTAGTAAGGAGCTTGTCGGAGTAGTCGTAAAATTGTTATTTTATGAGAAATTTCTTTATTCATAGCACATGGCCATCATAGTTGAAGCATAAAGATTGGCATGGTATGCGTAGGTCTGTAAAATGTCCTGACAGTGATGTTCACAGAGACTTGTTGTATACTTTGATTCTTCATCTGTTTAACAGTAGACATAAGAAATGTATTAGTGGAGCAAGTAGCTGTGAAATTACTGGCGTATGATTGATAGTATGGACGTGGCGCTGAGTGTAAGTGTTTGTTTAGCTGTGGGTGTTTTCATAATTGCCATGTGAGGAAAAGCAATACTCGTGATAGGCGAAAAGAGATACAGAGAGAAACACATTTATTGCGAGTATTATATATCAGCAGCTCTTGGGCGGGTATCAAGCTAGACGCAAAGTGAAACGAAAGAGGAAGTATGCATGAAAGTGGCGATATATCGACAAGAGTTTGCACTGTTAGGGTGAGGTGAATAAACTAGTGCGGTGCGAAAATTTTCGAAGAGAGAGGCGGCTTTAAAGAAAGCACAAGAGTCGTATGAACGCCGTCTTGTGTGTTTGTCTTTCAGTGGCTATTTGGCATGTCTGCTTGCGCCATAGGATGCTACTGTATGTGCCCCAGGCCCCCATCTAGCGGCCGGAGGTGCAAGCGGTGTTTACATACAGTCTCGCGTGAGGCAATGGTCTCTCATTTCGGAAGACAAGAAGCACTGGTAGCGCACAAAATAGCTGAGTGAGATCATGGCGGCCAAGTAAGAGTAGAAGTAGGTTCTTTGCAGAATGTCCGAGCTTAAGAAATTCTTCGATAAGTAAATCGCGAAATGTGAAGAGTGTGTCGTATTCTCGTAGGGCGTGTTGACGGTCTCGTGGCATAAGTAGCGAGCGGTGATAGCTTGCTAGCAAGATCATACTTCACAGGATCATTTCTGTAGTATGTCTTCAACTCTCTCTAGTTCAAAGCTGGAGTAGACGTAACCACGATGATGAGTGGTAGCACTGTCCCTGAGCGTGAGGCTTGCGATCGAGATTCATCGCATCTTGGTTGTAATCGATGATCGTTCACCACATTCTGAGGGATGTGGGAAGGGAATAGCGCTTTCCGAGTGGTGGTTTTATTATATAGAATAGAAGCAAGCATAAGTCATACTTTTGGTATCGGGACCCGCGTCGTTGCAGCAATGTCGCTACAGGTTGTGGAAGGACTTTGATTGCGACATGTCATGAAAGCCTTGTGGGAGTTTCTCGAGTGGCACGGGGACGAGCCATTTGATTTGGCCTGCTCCAAGTGCTAGGCTTGGATGACAACGACGTACTTTTGAGTTACAAGAATGAGTGAGCAACACAAGAAGAGTGCAATTGATGACCATAAACGGCTGACACACAACACAGTCTTGATAATCAGCACTAATGCATGATGTACGGAACATTTAGGAGGAGCGCGTTTGGCTAGCAAACATGAATTGAGTGATTTGCAAGGCACTGTTATCTGCAAGAAGGAATGCATGGAATTCGCAAATGAATAAGACTGGTTCAAATACTATCGACAGAAATTTTATTTCTGTTGTCAACTAGTATTAATTAGTTGTGTGGGAGCAGGGGGATATTTCCCTTGCACCATACATCTACATACAGGTTGCGTCTGATGTGGCCTAGTTTTGCGTTCAAAGAACTATCTAGTTGCCTGTTTTTTCAGTGAACGAGTGTGGTGGGGAGGAGAGAGATTAGTGTTAGATGCAGAGCAGTGCGGGCAGTTAGTTGTGTGTCTGACGGTGGGTCGCCGAGAGGAATTAGGCGTGCTGCCATCTGTCGGCAGGTGAGGTAATGAAGCAGCTTGAATGGTGACAGAAATGATGAAAATAGTTATCTAAAGAGTAATATCGACGACATTTGGCAGACACGTATTTCAGCGCTGACAGTTAGTTTGGGGTGTGTGCTTGCATGGCACTGGAAGTCTGTTGACGGTAGAGAAGTAGACAAGACGGAAAGAATTTTCCGCGTTCTCGCGGAGAAGCAATAGAGAAGCAGCCATAAGTATTGAAGTGAGGGCTTTGATCGGCACTCTGGTTTCCCTTCAAAACGAATAAATCTTTCGCCTTTTACTAAAGATTTCCGTGGAGGGGAACATTAAATGAGTCTATAAGGTATTTTTCGTAGTGCTCGGCTATTGCTGAGCCATAATCACAAGTAAAACGTAATGTAATTAGCAAGAGGTAGGTTGTGTTGTGAGAATGAAGGGCGTGGAGTAGCGGATCACGTTGGATCAGGTAGATGCTTTTTTAATTTGAAAATGCAATTGGCCGTTTCGTAGTATAATGAAACAAGTACATTTGCCCTGAAATGGCTTGCAGTGTGTTAGGCGATTGTGTAAAGAGAGAGAGAGAGAGAGCGCTATTTATTGTCCTGGAAACTCTTGGTGAACCCTTTCCGCATCTCAGTTCTAGATGATTTGAGGGTGTTTACTTGCACTGCAGTTGCACAACAGCATATAAGCCGATATTTGGAAGTGAATGATGAATTGAGAGGCTTTGTAATAAATACTAGTATGTGATTAGTAGATTGTGTTTTGAAACCCAAAATTATTTTTACCGCACAAGTTTGTGATTTGTAGGTATGATGTGAGTGAGATTTGGGCTGTAGATGGTGGTTAGTTGGGCAGGATGAGCATTTCAATTGTTTTCAATAGAGTGGATATTAGTGGCACTGGCTTGTTGCCATAATGTGGCATTGGTTCTTTGTTCATAACAGTGTACTCAGTTTTGTAGAAGATTTAGGTGAGAAAGAGACAGTTGTTGAATATGACATAGATAGCTAGAGATGAATTGAGTAGCAATTTCCTGGTAGTTGTAGTTTGGGTATGATGTGTCTCAGTGAGAGATAAATCTTGAAATGGAAGGGTTGTTCCTAGCTACAGTCTTGGAAACTATGTATCTGCTGTTGACTCCAATGTTTTCAAGATTACTTGTGTACAAAATTGGCCAGACTTTGCAGTTTCTTCTTCAGTAAATCAGTGGAAGGTGGTGCAGATAATGGTATAAATGTTCAGTGCCTCCTGTGAGTTGTTGATGCTGCTTGTCTTTTAAGTAAAATTGATAGGGGCTCTTGATTGACCCAGCCATAGACAGAGCTGGTGCATACTTGGCTTGAGAAGACTTTGGCCAGTAAATGATGAAATACCAACACATTGCTCACAACAAAGCTCCTTTCCCTGCATTCTAGTTTCCCTCGGGTATAGAGTGACATGATATTGGCAGATAATCACTTTGATCAGGCTGTTTGTTTTTTTTTTTTTAATGCTCTTTTACCAGAATCCATTCATAGTGATAACTGTGTTCTCTGGTGGAACACGATGAGAACATTGTGTGAAGTGCACAGAAGTAGCTATTTGAGTGTGTGTGAAAATGTGAGGTAACCACTGTTACTCCTAAATTTCTGTGGAATTAAGTTTTCTGTGTGTGTCTGAAAATCCAAGTGGTTCAAGTTGGTAGTTTATTTGTTGCAAGCGAAAAAAGCTTTTTAGTAAACTGAGGCACTAGCATTAGTTTCCTGTTCACTGTGACAAGGAAGCTAGTATAAAAAGTAGTTTGTGGTTTTGTTTGCAAAGAAGTGCTCATGGGATGTAAGCACTGCTTGAGATTATTCTGAGATGATTTTTTGAGGGGGGGGGGGAGATTGCTAAACATCTAGCATTTTAGTAAGGAGCTTGTCGGAGTAGTCGTAAAATTGTTATTTTATGAGAAATTTCTTTATTCATAGCACATGGCCATCATAGTTGAAGCATAAAGATTGGCATGGTATGCGTAGGTCTGTAAAATGTCCTGACAGTGATGTTCACAGAGACTTGTTGTATACTTTGATTCTTCATCTGTTTAACAGTAGACATAAGAAATGTATTAGTGGAGCAAGTAGCTGTGAAATTACTGGCGTATGATTGATAGTATGGACGTGGCGCTGAGTGTAAGTGTTTGTTTAGCTGTGGGTGTTTTCATAATTGCCATGTGAGGAAAAGCAATACTCGTGATAGGCGAAAAGAGATACAGAGAGAAACACATTTATTGCGAGTATTATATATCAGCAGCTCTTGGGCGGGTATCAAGCTAGACGCAAAGTGAAACGAAAGAGGAAGTATGCATGAAAGTGGCGATATATCGACAAGAGTTTGCACTGTTAGGGTGAGGTGAATAAACTAGTGCGGTGCGAAAATTTTCGAAGAGAGAGGCGGCTTTAAAGAAAGCACAAGAGTCGTATGAACGCCGTCTTGTGTGTTTGTCTTTCAGTGGCTATTTGGCATGTCTGCTTGCGCCATAGGATGCTACTGTATGTGCCCCAGGCCCCCATCTAGCGGCCGGAGGTGCAAGCGGTGTTTACATACAGTCTCGCGTGAGGCAATGGTCTCTCATTTCGGAAGACAAGAAGCACTGGTAGCGCACAAAATAGCTGAGTGAGATCATGGCGGCCAAGTAAGAGTAGAAGTAGGTTCTTTGCAGAATGTCCGAGCTTAAGAAATTCTTCGATAAGTAAATCGCGAAATGTGAAGAGTGTGTCGTATTCTCGTAGGGCGTGTTGACGGTCTCGTGGCATAAGTAGCGAGCGGTGATAGCTTGCTAGCAAGATCATACTTCACAGGATCATTTCTGTAGTATGTCTTCAACTCTCTCTAGTTCAAAGCTGGAGTAGACGTAACCACGATGATGAGTGGTAGCACTGTCCCTGAGCGTGAGGCTTGCGATCGAGATTCATCGCATCTTGGTTGTAATCGATGATCGTTCACCACATTCTGAGGGATGTGGGAAGGGAATAGCGCTTTCCGAGTGGTGGTTTTATTATATAGAATAGAAGCAAGCATAAGTCATACTTTTGGTATCGGGACCCGCGTCGTTGCAGCAATGTCGCTACAGGTTGTGGAAGGACTTTGATTGCGACATGTCATGAAAGCCTTGTGGGAGTTTCTCGAGTGGCACGGGGACGAGCCATTTGATTTGGCCTGCTCCAAGTGCTAGGCTTGGATGACAACGACGTACTTTTGAGTTACAAGAATGAGTGAGCAACACAAGAAGAGTGCAATTGATGACCATAAACGGCTGACACACAACACAGTCTTGATAATCAGCACTAATGCATGATGTACGGAACATTTAGGAGGAGCGCGTTTGGCTAGCAAACATGAATTGAGTGATTTGCAAGGCACTGTTATCTGCAAGAAGGAATGCATGGAATTCGCAAATGAATAAGACTGGTTCAAATACTATCGACAGAAATTTTATTTCTGTTGTCAACTAGTATTAATTAGTTGTGTGGGAGCAGGGGGATATTTCCCTTGCACCATACATCTACATACAGGTTGCGTCTGATGTGGCCTAGTTTTGCGTTCAAAGAACTATCTAGTTGCCTGTTTTTTCAGTGAACGAGTGTGGTGGGGAGGAGAGAGATTAGTGTTAGATGCAGAGCAGTGCGGGCAGTTAGTTGTGTGTCTGACGGTGGGTCGCCGAGAGGAATTAGGCGTGCTGCCATCTGTCGGCAGGTGAGGTAATGAAGCAGCTTGAATGGTGACAGAAATGATGAAAATAGTTATCTAAAGAGTAATATCGACGACATTTGGCAGACACGTATTTCAGCGCTGACAGTTAGTTTGGGGTGTGTGCTTGCATGGCACTGGAAGTCTGTTGACGGTAGAGAAGTAGACAAGACGGAAAGAATTTTCCGCGTTCTCGCGGAGAAGCAATAGAGAAGCAGCCATAAGTATTGAAGTGAGGGCTTTGATCGGCACTCTGGTTTCCCTTCAAAACGAATAAATCTTTCGCCTTTTACTAAAGATTTCCGTGGAGGGGAACATTAAATGAGTCTATAAGGTATTTTTCGTAGTGCTCGGCTATTGCTGAGCCATAATCACAAGTAAAACGTAATGTAATTAGCAAGAGGTAGGTTGTGTTGTGAGAATGAAGGGCGTGGAGTAGCGGATCACGTTGGATCAGGTAGATGCTTTTTTAATTTGAAAATGCAATTGGCCGTTTCGTAGTATAATGAAACAAGTACATTTGCCCTGAAATGGCTTGCAGTGTGTTAGGCGATTGTGTAAAGAGAGAGAGAGAGAGAGCGCTATTTATTGTCCTGGAAACTCTTGGTGAACCCTTTCCGCATTTCAGTTCTAGATGATTTGAGGGTGTTTACTTGCACTGCAGTTGCACAACAGCATATAAGCCGATATTTGGAAGTGAATGATGAATTGAGAGGCTTTGTAATAAATACTAGTATGTGATTAGTAGATTGTGTTTTGAAACCCAAAATTATTTTTACCGCACAAGTTTGTGATTTGTAGGTATGATGTGAGTGAGATTTGGGCTGTAGATGGTGGTTAGTTGGGCAGGATGAGCATTTCAATTGTTTTCAATAGAGTGGATATTAGTGGCACTGGCTTGTTGCCATAATGTGGCATTGGTTCTTTGTTCATAACAGTGTACTCAGTTTTGTAGAAGATTTAGGTGAGAAAGAGACAGTTGTTGAATATGACATAGATAGCTAGAGATGAATTGAGTAGCAATTTCCTGGTAGTTGTAGTTTGGGTATGATGTGTCTCAGTGAGAGATAAATCTTGAAATGGAAGGGTTGTTCCTAGCTACAGTCTTGGAAACTATGTATCTGCTGTTGACTCCAATGTTTTCAAGATTACTTGTGTACAAAATTGGCCAGACTTTGCAGTTTCTTCTTCAGTAAATCAGTGGAAGGTGGTGCAGATAATGGTATAAATGTTCAGTGCCTCCTGTGAGTTGTTGATGCTGCTTGTCTTTTAAGTAAAATTGATAGGGGCTCTTGATTGACCCAGCCATAGACAGAGCTGGTGCATACTTGGCTTGAGAAGACTTTGGCCAGTAAATGATGAAATACCAACACATTGCTCACAACAAAGCTCCTTTCCCTGCATTCTAGTTTCCCTCGGGTATAGAGTGACATGATATTGGCAGATAATCACTTTGATCAGGCTGTTTGTTTTTTTTTTTAATGCTCTTTTACCAGAATCCATTCATAGTGATAACTGTGTTCTCTGGTGGAACACGATGAGAACATTGTGTGAAGTGCACAGAAGTAGCTATTTGAGTGTGTGTGAAAATGTGAGGTAACCACTGTTACTCCTAAATTTCTGTGGAATTAAGTTTTCTGTGTGTGTCTGAAAATCCAAGTGGTTCAAGTTGGTAGTTTATTTGTTGCAAGCGAAAAAAGCTTTTTAGTAAACTGAGGCACTAGCATTAGTTTCCTGTTCACTGTGACAAGGAAGCTAGTATAAAAAGTAGTTTGTGGTTTTGTTTGCAAAGAAGTGCTCATGGGATGTAAGCACTGCTTGAGATTATTCTGAGATGATTTTTTGAGGGGGGGGGGAGATTGCTAAACATCTAGCATTTTAGTAAGGAGCTTGTCGGAGTAGTCGTGAAATTGTTATTTTATGAGAAATTTCTTTATTCATAGCACATGGCCATCATAGTTGAAGCATAAAGATTGGCATGGTATGCGTAGGTCTGTAAAATGTCCTGACAGTGATGTTCACAGAGACTTGTTGTATACTTTGATTCTTCATCTGTTTAACAGTAGACATAAGAAATGTATTAGTGGAGCAAGTAGCTGTGAAATTACTGGCGTATGATTGATAGTATGGACGTGGCGCTGAGTGTAAGTGTTTGTTTAGCTGTGGGTGTTTTCATAATTGCCATGTGAGGAAAAGCAATACTCGTGATAGGCGAAAAGAGATACAGAGAGAAACACATTTATTGCGAGTATTATATATCAGCAGCTCTTGGGCGGGTATCAAGCTAGACGCAAAGTGAAACGAAAGAGGAAGTATGCATGAAAGTGGCGATATATCGACAAGAGTTTGCACTGTTAGGGTGAGGTGAATAAACTAGTGCGGTGCGAAAATTTTCGAAGAGAGAGGCGGCTTTAAAGAAAGCACAAGAGTCGTATGAACGCCGTCTTGTGTGTTTGTCTTTCAGTGGCTATTTGGCATGTCTGCTTGCGCCATAGGATGCTACTGTATGTGCCCCAGGCCCCCATCTAGCGGCCGGAGGTGCAAGCGGTGTTTACATACAGTCTCGCGTGAGGCAATGGTCTCTCATTTCGGAAGACAAGAAGCACTGGTAGCGCACAAAATAGCTGAGTGAGATCATGGCGGCCAAGTAAGAGTAGAAGTAGGTTCTTTGCAGAATGTCCGAGCTTAAGAAATTCTTCGATAAGTAAATCGCGAAATGTGAAGAGTGTGTCGTATTCTCGTAGGGCGTGTTGACGGTCTCGTGGCATAAGTAGCGAGCGGTGATAGCTTGCTAGCAAGATCATACTTCACAGGATCATTTCTGTAGTATGTCTTCAACTCTCTCTAGTTCAAAGCTGGAGTAGACGTAACCACGATGATGAGTGGTAGCACTGTCCCTGAGCGTGAGGCTTGCGATCGAGATTCATCGCATCTTGGTTGTAATCGATGATCGTTCACCACATTCTGAGGGATGTGGGAAGGGAATAGCGCTTTCCGAGTGGTGGTTTTATTATATAGAATAGAAGCAAGCATAAGTCATACTTTTGGTATCGGGACCCGCGTCGTTGCAGCAATGTCGCTACAGGTTGTGGAAGGACTTTGATTGCGACATGTCATGAAAGCCTTGTGGGAGTTTCTCGAGTGGCACGGGGACGAGCCATTTGATTTGGCCTGCTCCAAGTGCTAGGCTTGGATGACAACGACGTACTTTTGAGTTACAAGAATGAGTGAGCAACACAAGAAGAGTGCAATTGATGACCATAAACGGCTGACACACAACACAGTCTTGATAATCAGCACTAATGCATGATGTACGGAACATTTAGGAGGAGCGCGTTTGGCTAGCAAACATGAATTGAGTGATTTGCAAGGCACTGTTATCTGCAAGAAGGAATGCATGGAATTCGCAAATGAATAAGACTGGTTCAAATACTATCGACAGAAATTTTATTTCTGTTGTCAACTAGTATTAATTAGTTGTGTGGGAGCAGGGGGATATTTCCCTTGCACCATACATCTACATACAGGTTGCGTCTGATGTGGCCTAGTTTTGCGTTCAAAGAACTATCTAGTTGCCTGTTTTTTCAGTGAACGAGTGTGGTGGGGAGGAGAGAGATTAGTGTTAGATGCAGAGCAGTGCGGGCAGTTAGTTGTGTGTCTGACGGTGGGTCGCCGAGAGGAATTAGGCGTGCTGCCATCTGTCGGCAGGTGAGGTAATGAAGCAGCTTGAATGGTGACAGAAATGATGAAAATAGTTATCTAAAGAGTAATATCGACGACATTTGGCAGACACGTATTTCAGCGCTGACAGTTAGTTTGGGGTGTGTGCTTGCATGGCACTGGAAGTCTGTTGACGGTAGAGAAGTAGACAAGACGGAAAGAATTTTCCGCGTTCTCGCGGAGAAGCAATAGAGAAGCAGCCATAAGTATTGAAGTGAGGGCTTTGATCGGCACTCTGGTTTCCCTTCAAAACGAATAAATCTTTCGCCTTTTACTAAAGATTTCCGTGGAGGGGAACATTAAATGAGTCTATAAGGTATTTTTCGTAGTGCTCGGCTATTGCTGAGCCATAATCACAAGTAAAACGTAATGTAATTAGCAAGAGGTAGGTTGTGTTGTGAGAATGAAGGGCGTGGAGTAGCGGATCACGTTGGATCAGGTAGATGCTTTTTTAATTTGAAAATGCAATTGGCCGTTTCGTAGTATAATGAAACAAGTACATTTGCCCTGAAATGGCTTGCAGTGTGTTAGGCGATTGTGTAAAGAGAGAGAGAGAGAGAGCGCTATTTATTGTCCTGGAAACTCTTGGTGAACCCTTTCCGCATTTCAGTTCTAGATGATTTGAGGGTGTTTACTTGCACTGCAGTTGCACAACAGCATATAAGCCGATATTTGGAAGTGAATGATGAATTGAGAGGCTTTGTAATAAATACTAGTATGTGATTAGTAGATTGTGTTTTGAAACCCAAAATTATTTTTACCGCACAAGTTTGTGATTTGTAGGTATGATGTGAGTGAGATTTGGGCTGTAGATGGTGGTTAGTTGGGCAGGATGAGCATTTCAATTGTTTTCAATAGAGTGGATATTAGTGGCACTGGCTTGTTGCCATAATGTGGCATTGGTTCTTTGTTCATAACAGTGTACTCAGTTTTGTAGAAGATTTAGGTGAGAAAGAGACAGTTGTTGAATATGACATAGATAGCTAGAGATGAATTGAGTAGCAATTTCCTGGTAGTTGTAGTTTGGGTATGATGTGTCTCAGTGAGAGATAAATCTTGAAATGGAAGGGTTGTTCCTAGCTACAGTCTTGGAAACTATGTATCTGCTGTTGACTCCAATGTTTTCAAGATTACTTGTGTACAAAATTGGCCAGACTTTGCAGTTTCTTCTTCAGTAAATCAGTGGAAGGTGGTGCAGATAATGGTATAAATGTTCAGTGCCTCCTGTGAGTTGTTGATGCTGCTTGTCTTTTAAGTAAAATTGATAGGGGCTCTTGATTGACCCAGCCATAGACAGAGCTGGTGCATACTTGGCTTGAGAAGACTTTGGCCAGTAAATGATGAAATACCAACACATTGCTCACAACAAAGCTCCTTTCCCTGCATTCTAGTTTCCCTCGGGTATAGAGTGACATGATATTGGCAGATAATCACTTTGATCAGGCTGTTTGTTTTTTTTTTTAATGCTCTTTTACCAGAATCCATTCATAGTGATAACTGTGTTCTCTGGTGGAACACGATGAGAACATTGTGTGAAGTGCACAGAAGTAGCTATTTGAGTGTGTGTGAAAATGTGAGGTAACCACTGTTACTCCTAAATTTCTGTGGAATTAAGTTTTCTGTGTGTGTCTGAAAATCCAAGTGGTTCAAGTTGGTAGTTTATTTGTTGCAAGCGAAAAAAGCTTTTTAGTAAACTGAGGCACTAGCATTAGTTTCCTGTTCACTGTGACAAGGAAGCTAGTATAAAAAGTAGTTTGTGGTTTTGTTTGCAAAGAAGTGCTCATGGGATGTAAGCACTGCTTGAGATTATTCTGAGATGATTTTTTGAGGGGGGGGGGAGATTGCTAAACATCTAGCATTTTAGTAAGGAGCTTGTCGGAGTAGTCGTGAAATTGTTATTTTATGAGAAATTTCTTTATTCATAGCACATGGCCATCATAGTTGAAGCATAAAGATTGGCATGGTATGCGTAGGTCTGTAAAATGTCCTGACAGTGATGTTCACAGAGACTTGTTGTATACTTTGATTCTTCATCTGTTTAACAGTAGACATAAGAAATGTATTAGTGGAGCAAGTAGCTGTGAAATTACTGGCGTATGATTGATAGTATGGACGTGGCGCTGAGTGTAAGTGTTTGTTTAGCTGTGGGTGTTTTCATAATTGCCATGTGAGGAAAAGCAATACTCGTGATAGGCGAAAAGAGATACAGAGAGAAACACATTTATTGCGAGTATTATATATCAGCAGCTCTTGGGCGGGTATCAAGCTAGACGCAAAGTGAAACGAAAGAGGAAGTATGCATGAAAGTGGCGATATATCGACAAGAGTTTGCACTGTTAGGGTGAGGTGAATAAACTAGTGCGGTGCGAAAATTTTCGAAGAGAGAGGCGGCTTTAAAGAAAGCACAAGAGTCGTATGAACGCCGTCTTGTGTGTTTGTCTTTCAGTGGCTATTTGGCATGTCTGCTTGCGCCATAGGATGCTACTGTATGTGCCCCAGGCCCCCATCTAGCGGCCGGAGGTGCAAGCGGTGTTTACATACAGTCTCGCGTGAGGCAATGGTCTCTCATTTCGGAAGACAAGAAGCACTGGTAGCGCACAAAATAGCTGAGTGAGATCATGGCGGCCAAGTAAGAGTAGAAGTAGGTTCTTTGCAGAATGTCCGAGCTTAAGAAATTCTTCGATAAGTAAATCGCGAAATGTGAAGAGTGTGTCGTATTCTCGTAGGGCGTGTTGACGGTCTCGTGGCATAAGTAGCGAGCGGTGATAGCTTGCTAGCAAGATCATACTTCACAGGATCATTTCTGTAGTATGTCTTCAACTCTCTCTAGTTCAAAGCTGGAGTAGACGTAACCACGATGATGAGTGGTAGCACTGTCCCTGAGCGTGAGGCTTGCGATCGAGATTCATCGCATCTTGGTTGTAATCGATGATCGTTCACCACATTCTGAGGGATGTGGGAAGGGAATAGCGCTTTCCGAGTGGTGGTTTTATTATATAGAATAGAAGCAAGCATAAGTCATACTTTTGGTATCGGGACCCGCGTCGTTGCAGCAATGTCGCTACAGGTTGTGGAAGGACTTTGATTGCGACATGTCATGAAAGCCTTGTGGGAGTTTCTCGAGTGGCACGGGGACGAGCCATTTGATTTGGCCTGCTCCAAGTGCTAGGCTTGGATGACAACGACGTACTTTTGAGTTACAAGAATGAAGTGAGCAACACAAGAAGAGTGCAATTGATGACCATAAACGGCTGACACACAACACAGTCTTGATAATCAGCACTAATGCATGATGTACGGAACATTTAGGAGGAGCGCGTTTGGCTAGCAAACATGAATTGAGTGATTTGCAAGGCACTGTTATCTGCAAGAAGGAATGCATGGAATTCGCAAATGAATAAGACTGGTTCAAATACTATCGACAGAAATTTTATTTCTGTTGTCAACTAGTATTAATTAGTTGTGTGGGAGCAGGGGGATATTTCCCTTGCACCATACATCTACATACAGGTTGCGTCTGATGTGGCCTAGTTTTGCGTTCAAAGAACTATCTAGTTGCCTGTTTTTTCAGTGAACGAGTGTGGTGGGGAGGAGAGAGATTAGTGTTAGATGCAGAGCAGTGCGGGCAGTTAGTTGTGTGTCTGACGGTGGGTCGCCGAGAGGAATTAGGCGTGCTGCCATCTGTCGGCAGGTGAGGTAATGAAGCAGCTTGAATGGTGACAGAAATGATGAAAATAGTTATCTAAAGAGTAATATCGACGACATTTGGCAGACACGTATTTCAGCGCTGACAGTTAGTTTGGGGTGTGTGCTTGCATGGCACTGGAAGTCTGTTGACGGTAGAGAAGTAGACAAGACGGAAAGAATTTTCCGCGTTCTCGCGGAGAAGCAATAGAGAAGCAGCCATAAGTATTGAAGTGAGGGCTTTGATCGGCACTCTGGTTTCCCTTCAAAACGAATAAATCTTTCGCCTTTTACTAAAGATTTCCGTGGAGGGGAACATTAAATGAGTCTATAAGGTATTTTTCGTAGTGCTCGGCTATTGCTGAGCCATAATCACAAGTAAAACGTAATGTAATTAGCAAGAGGTAGGTTGTGTTGTGAGAATGAAGGGCGTGGAGTAGCGGATCACGTTGGATCAGGTAGATGCTTTTTTTAATTTGAAAATGCAATTGGCCGTTTCGTAGTATAATGAAACAAGTACATTTGCCCTGAAATGGCTTGCAGTGTGTTAGGCGATTGTGTAAAGAGAGAGAGAGAGAGCGCTATTTATTGTCCTGGAAACTCTTGGTGAACCCTTTCCGCATCTCAGTTCTAGATGATTTGAGGGTGTTTACTTGCACTGCAGTTGCACAACAGCATATAAGCCGATATTTGGAAGTGAATGATGAATTGAGAGGCTTTGTAATAAATACTAGTATGTGATTAGTAGATTGTGTTTTGAAACCCAAAATTATTTTTACCGCACAAGTTTGTGATTTGTAGGTATGATGTGAGTGAGATTTGGGCTGTAGATGGTGGTTAGTTGGGCAGGATGAGCATTTCAATTGTTTTCAATAGAGTGGATATTAGTGGCACTGGCTTGTTGCCATAATGTGGCATTGGTTCTTTGTTCATAACAGTGTACTCAGTTTTGTAGAAGATTTAGGTGAGAAAGAGACAGTTGTTGAATATGACATAGATAGCTAGAGATGAATTGAGTAGCAATTTCCTGGTAGTTGTAGTTTGGGTATGATGTGTCTCAGTGAGAGATAATCTTGAAATGGAAGGGTTGTTCCTAGCTACAGTCTTGGAAACTATGTATCTGCTGTTGACTCCAATGTTTTCAAGATTACTTGTGTACAAAATTGGCCAGACTTTGCAGTTTCTTCTTCAGTAAATCAGTGGAAGGTGGTGCAGATAATGGTATAAATGTTCAGTGCCTCCTGTGAGTTGTTGATGCTGCTTGTCTTTTAAGTAAAATTGATAGGGGCTCTTGATTGACCCAGCCATAGACAGAGCTGGTGCATACTTGGCTTGAGAAGACTTTGGCCAGTAAATGATGAAATACCAACACATTGCTCACAACAAAGCTCCTTTCCCTGCATTCTAGTTTCCCTCGGGTATAGAGTGACATGATATTGGCAGATAATCACTTTGATCAGGCTGTTTGTTTTTTTTTTTTTAATGCTCTTTTACCAGAATCCATTCATAGTGATAACTGTGTTCTCTGGTGGAACACGATGAGAACATTGTGTGAAGTGCACAGAAGTAGCTATTTGAGTGTGTGTGAAAATGTGAGGTAACCACTGTTACTCCTAAATTTCTGTGGAATTAAGTTTTCTGTGTGTGTCTGAAAATCCAAGTGGTTCAAGTTGGTAGTTTATTTGTTGCAAGCGAATAAAGCTTTTTAGTAAACTGAGGCACTAGCATTAGTTTCCTGTTCACTGTGACAAGGAAGCTAGTATAAAAAGTAGTTTGTGGTTTTGTTTGCAAAGAAGTGCTCATGGGATGTAAGCACTGCTTGAGATTATTCTGAGATGATTTTTTGAGGGGGGGGGGGAGATTGCTAAACATCTAGCATTTTAGTAAGGAGCTTGTCGGAGTAGTCGTAAAATTGTTATTTTATGAGAAATTTCTTTATTCATAGCACATGGCCATCATAGTTGAAGCATAAAGATTGGCATGGTATGCGTAGGTCTGTAAAATGTCCTGACAGTGATGTTCACAGAGACTTGTTGTATACTTTGATTCTTCATCTGTTTAACAGTAGACATAAGAAATGTATTAGTGGAGCAAGTAGCTGTGAAATTACTGGCGTATGATTGATAGTATGGACGTGGCGCTGAGTGTAAGTGTTTGTTTAGCTGTGGGTGTTTTCATAATTGCCATGTGAGGAATAGCAATACTCGTGATAGGCGAAAAGAGATACAGAGAGAAACACATTTATTGCGAGTATTATATATCAGCAGCTCTTGGGCGGGTATCAAGCTAGACGCAAAGTGAAACGAAAGAGGAAGTATGCATGAAAGTGGCGATATATCGACAAGAGTTTGCACTGTTAGGGTGAGGTGAATAAACTAGTGCGGTGCGAAAATTTTCGAAGAGAGAGGCGGCTTTAAAGAAAGCACAAGGGTCGTATGAACGCCGTCTTGTGTGTTTGTCTTTCAGTGGCTATTTGGCATGTCTGCTTGCGCCATAGGATGCTACTGTATGTGCCCCAGGCCCCCATCTAGCGGCCGGAGGTGCAAGCGGTGTTTACATACAGTCTCGCGTGAGGCAATGGTCTCTCATTTCGGAAGACAAGAAGCACTGGTAGCGCACAAAATAGCTGAGTGAGATCATGGCGGCCAAGTAAGAGTAGAAGTAGGTTCTTTGCAGAATGTCCGAGCTTAAGAAATTCTTCGATAAGTAAATCGCGAAATGTGAAGAGTGTGTCGTATTCTCGTAGGGCGTGTTGACGGTCTCGTGGCATAAGTAGCGAGCGGTGATAGCTTGCTAGCAAGATCATACTTCACAGGATCATTTCTGTAGTATGTCTTCAACTCTCTCTAGTTCAAAGCTGGAGTAGACGTAACCACGATGATGAGTGGTAGCACTGTCCCTGAGCGTAAGGCTTGCGATCGAGATTCATCGCATCTTGGTTGTAATCGATGATCGTTCACCACATTCTGAGGGATGTGGGAAGGGAATAGCGCTTTCCGAGTGGTGGTTTTATTATATAGAATAGAAGCAAGCATAAGTCATACTTTTGGTATCGGGACCCGCGTCGTTGCAGCAATGTCGCTACAGGTTGTGGAAGGACTTTGATTGCGACATGTCATGAAAGCCTTGTGGGAGTTTCTCGAGTGGCACGGGGACGAGCCATTTGATTTGGCCTGCTCCAAGTGCTAGGCTTGGATGACAACGACGTACTTTTGAGTTACAAGAATGAGTGAGCAACACAAGAAGAGTGCAATTGATGACCATAAACGGCTGACACACAACACAGTCTTGATAATCAGCACTAATGCATGATGTACGGAACATTTAGGAGGAGCGCGTTTGGCTAGCAAACATGAATTGAGTGATTTGCAAGGCACTGTTATCTGCAAGAAGGAATGCATGGAATTCGCAAATGAATAAGACTGGTTCAAATACTATCGACAGAAATTTTATTTCTGTTGTCAACTAGTATTAATTAGTTGTGTGGGAGCAGGGGGATATTTCCCTTGCACCATACATCTACATACAGGTTGCGTCTGATGTGGCCTAGTTTTGCGTTCAAAGAACTATCTAGTTGCCTGTTTTTTCAGTGAACGAGTGTGGTGGGGAGGAGAGAGATTAGTGTTAGATGCAGAGCAGTGCGGGCAGTTAGTTGTGTGTCTGACGGTGGGTCGCCGAGAGGAATTAGGCGTGCTGCCATCTGTCGGCAGGTGAGGTAATGAAGCAGCTTGAATGGTGACAGAAATGATGAAAATAGTTATCTAAAGAGTAATATCGACGACATTTGGCAGACACGTATTTCAGCGCTGACAGTTAGTTTGGGGTGTGTGCTTGCATGGCACTGGAAGTCTGTTGACGGTAGAGAAGTAGACAAGACGGAAAGAATTTTCCGCGTTCTCGCGGAGAAGCAATAGAGAAGCAGCCATAAGTATTGAAGTGAGGGCTTTGATCGGCACTCTGGTTTCCCTTCAAAACGAATAAATCTTTCGCCTTTTACTAAAGATTTCCGTGGAGGGGAACATTAAATGAGTCTATAAGGTATTTTTCGTAGTGCTCGGCTATTGCTGAGCCATAATCACAAGTAAAACGTAATGTAATTAGCAAGAGGTAGGTTGTGTTGTGAGAATGAAGGGCGTGGAGTAGCGGATCACGTTGGATCAGGTAGATGCTTTTTTAATTTGAAAATGCAATTGGCCGTTTCGTAGTATAATGAAACAAGTACATTTGCCCTGAAATGGCTTGCAGTGTGTTAGGCGATTGTGTAAAGAGAGAGAGAGAGAGCGCTATTTATTGTCCTGGAAACTCTTGGTGAACCCTTTCCGCATCTCAGTTCTAGATGATTTGAGGGTGTTTACTTGCACTGCAGTTGCACAACAGCATATAAGCCGATATTTGGAAGTGAATGATGAATTGAGAGGCTTTGTAATAAATACTAGTATGTGATTAGTAGATTGTGTTTTGAAACCCAAAATTATTTTTACCGCACAAGTTTGTGATTTGTAGGTATGATGTGAGTGAGATTTGGGCTGTAGATGGTGGTTAGTTGGGCAGGATGAGCATTTCAATTGTTTTCAATAGAGTGGATATTAGTGGCACTGGCTTGTTGCCATAATGTGGCATTGGTTCTTTGTTCATAACAGTGTACTCAGTTTTGTAGAAGATTTAGGTGAGAAAGAGACAGTTGTTGAATATGACATAGATAGCTAGAGATGAATTGAGTAGCAATTTCCTGGTAGTTGTAGTTTGGGTATGATGTGTCTCAGTGAGAGATAAATCTTGAAATGGAAGGGTTGTTCCTAGCTACAGTCTTGGAAACTATGTATCTGCTGTTGACTCCAATGTTTTCAAGATTACTTGTGTACAAAATTGGCCAGACTTTGCAGTTTCTTCTTCAGTAAATCAGTGGAAGGTGGTGCAGATAATGGTATAAATGTTCAGTGCCTCCTGTGAGTTGTTGATGCTGCTTGTCTTTTAAGTAAAATTGATAGGGGCTCTTGATTGACCCAGCCATAGACAGAGCTGGTGCATACTTGGCTTGAGAAGACTTTGGCCAGTAAATGATGAAATACCAACACATTGCTCACAACAAAGCTCCTTTCCCTGCATTCTAGTTTCCCTCGGGTATAGAGTGACATGATATTGGCAGATAATCACTTTGATCAGGCTGTTTGTTTTTTTTTTTTTAATGCTCTTTTACCAGAATCCATTCATAGTGATAACTGTGTTCTCTGGTGGAACACGATGAGAACATTGTGTGAAGTGCACAGAAGTAGCTATTTGAGTGTGTGTGAAAATGTGAGGTAACCACTGTTACTCCTAAATTTCTGTGGAATTAAGTTTTCTGTGTGTGTCTGAAAATCCAAGTGGTTCAAGTTGGTAGTTTATTTGTTGCAAGCGAAAAAAGCTTTTTAGTAAACTGAGGCACTAGCATTAGTTTCCTGTTCACTGTGACAAGGAAGCTAGTATAAAAAGTAGTTTGTGGTTTTGTTTGCAAAGAAGTGCTCATGGGATGTAAGCACTGCTTGAGATTATTCTGAGATGATTTTTTGAGGGGGGGGGGGAGATTGCTAAACATCTAGCATTTTAGTAAGGAGCTTGTCGGAGTAGTCGTAAAATTGTTATTTTATGAGAAATTTCTTTATTCATAGCACATGGCCATCATAGTTGAAGCATAAAGATTGGCATGGTATGCGTAGGTCTGTAAAATGTCCTGACAGTGATGTTCACAGAGACTTGTTGTATACTTTGATTCTTCATCTGTTTAACAGTAGACATAAGAAATGTATTAGTGGAGCAAGTAGCTGTGAAATTACTGGCGTATGATTGATAGTATGGACGTGGCGCTGAGTGTAAGTGTTTGTTTAGCTGTGGGTGTTTTCATAATTGCCATGTGAGGAATAGCAATACTCGTGATAGGCGAAAAGAGATACAGAGAGAAACACATTTATTGCGAGTATTATATATCAGCAGCTCTTGGGCGGGTATCAAGCTAGACGCAAAGTGAAACGAAAGAGGAAGTATGCATGAAAGTGGCGATATATCGACAAGAGTTTGCACTGTTAGGGTGAGGTGAATAAACTAGTGCGGTGCGAAAATTTTCGAAGAGAGAGGCGGCTTTAAAGAAAGCACAAGGGTCGTATGAACGCCGTCTTGTGTGTTTGTCTTTCAGTGGCTATTTGGCATGTCTGCTTGCGCCATAGGATGCTACTGTATGTGCCCCAGGCCCCCATCTAGCGGCCGGAGGTGCAAGCGGTGTTTACATACAGTCTCGCGTGAGGCAATGGTCTCTCATTTCGGAAGACAAGAAGCACTGGTAGCGCACAAAATAGCTGAGTGAGATCATGGCGGCCAAGTAAGAGTAGAAGTAGGTTCTTTGCAGAATGTCCGAGCTTAAGAAATTCTTCGATAAGTAAATCGCGAAATGTGAAGAGTGTGTCGTATTCTCGTAGGGCGTGTTGACGGTCTCGTGGCATAAGTAGCGAGCGGTGATAGCTTGCTAGCAAGATCATACTTCACAGGATCATTTCTGTAGTATGTCTTCAACTCTCTCTAGTTCAAAGCTGGAGTAGACGTAACCACGATGATGAGTGGTAGCACTGTCCCTGAGCGTGAGGCTTGCGATCGAGATTCATCGCATCTTGGTTGTAATCGATGATCGTTCACCACATTCTGAGGGATGTGGGAAGGGAATAGCGCTTTCCGAGTGGTGGTTTTATTATATAGAATAGAAGCAAGCATAAGTCATACTTTTGGTATCGGGACCCGCGTCGTTGCAGCAATGTCGCTACAGGTTGTGGAAGGACTTTGATTGCGACATGTCATGAAAGCCTTGTGGGAGTTTCTCGAGTGGCACGGGGACGAGCCATTTGATTTGGCCTGCTCCAAGTGCTAGGCTTGGATGACAACGACGTACTTTTGAGTTACAAGAATGAGTGAGCAACACAAGAAGAGTGCAATTGATGACCATAAACGGCTGACACACAACACAGTCTTGATAATCAGCACTAATGCATGATGTACGGAACATTTAGGAGGAGCGCGTTTGGCTAGCAAACATGAATTGAGTGATTTGCAAGGCACTGTTATCTGCAAGAAGGAATGCATGGAATTCGCAAATGAATAAGACTGGTTCAAATACTATCGACAGAAATTTTATTTCTGTTGTCAACTAGTATTAATTAGTTGTGTGGGAGCAGGGGGATATTTCCCTTGCACCATACATCTACATACAGGTTGCGTCTGATGTGGCCTAGTTTTGCGTTCAAAGAACTATCTAGTTGCCTGTTTTTTCAGTGAACGAGTGTGGTGGGGAGGAGAGAGATTAGTGTTAGATGCAGAGCAGTGCGGGCAGTTAGTTGTGTGTCTGACGGTGGGTCGCCGAGAGGAATTAGGCGTGCTGCCATCTGTCGGCAGGTGAGGTAATGAAGCAGCTTGAATGGTGACAGAAATGATGAAAATAGTTATCTAAAGAGTAATATCGACGACATTTGGCAGACACGTATTTCAGCGCTGACAGTTAGTTTGGGGTGTGTGCTTGCATGGCACTGGAAGTCTGTTGACGGTAGAGAAGTAGACAAGACGGAAAGAATTTTCCGCGTTCTCGCGGAGAAGCAATAGAGAAGCAGCCATAAGTATTGAAGTGAGGGCTTTGATCGGCACTCTGGTTTCCCTTCAAAACGAATAAATCTTTCGCCTTTTACTAAAGATTTCCGTGGAGGGGAACATTAAATGAGTCTATAAGGTATTTTTCGTAGTGCTCGGCTATTGCTGAGCCATAATCACAAGTAAAACGTAATGTAATTAGCAAGAGGTAGGTTGTGTTGTGAGAATGAAGGGCGTGGAGTAGCGGATCACGTTGGATCAGGTAGATGCTTTTTTAATTTGAAAATGCAATTGGCCGTTTCGTAGTATAATGAAACAAGTACATTTGCCCTGAAATGGCTTGCAGTGTGTTAGGCGATTGTGTAAAGAGAGAGAGAGAGAGCGCTATTTATTGTCCTGGAAACTCTTGGTGAACCCTTTCCGCATCTCAGTTCTAGATGATTTGAGGGTGTTTACTTGCACTGCAGTTGCACAACAGCATATAAGCCGATATTTGGAAGTGAATGATGAATTGAGAGGCTTTGTAATAAATACTAGTATGTGATTAGTAGATTGTGTTTTGAAACACAAAATTATTTTTACCGCACAAGTTTGTGATTTGTAGGTATGATGTGAGTGAGATTTGGGCTGTAGATGGTGGTTAGTTGGGCAGGATGAGCATTTCAATTGTTTTCAATAGAGTGGATATTAGTGGCACTGGCTTGTTGCCATAATGTGGCATTGGTTCTTTGTTCATAACAGTGTACTCAGTTTTGTAGAAGATTTAGGTGAGAAAGAGACAGTTGTTGAATATGACATAGATAGCTAGAGATGAATTGAGTAGCAATTTCCTGGTAGTTGTAGTTTGGGTATGATGTGTCTCAGTGAGAGATAAATCTTGAAATGGAAGGGTTGTTCCTAGCTACAGTCTTGGAAACTATGTATCTGCTGTTGACTCCAATGTTTTCAAGATTACTTGTGTACAAAATTGGCCAGACTTTGCAGTTTCTTCTTCAGTAAATCAGTGGAAGGTGGTGCAGATAATGGTATAAATGTTCAGTGCCTCCTGTGAGTTGTTGATGCTGCTTGTCTTTTAAGTAAAATTGATAGGGGCTCTTGATTGACCCAGCCATAGACAGAGCTGGTGCATACTTGGCTTGAGAAGACTTTGGCCAGTAAATGATGAAATACCAACACATTGCTTACAACAAAGCTCCTTTCCCTGCATTCTAGTTTCCCTCGGGTATAGAGTGACATGATATTGGCAGATAATCACTTTGATCAGGCTGTTTGTTTTTTTTTTTTTAATGCTCTTTTACCAGAATCCATTCATAGTGATAACTGTGTTCTCTGGTGGAACACGATGAGAACATTGTGTGAAGTGCACAGAAGTAGCTATTTGAGTGTGTGTGAAAATGTGAGGTAACCACTGTTACTCCTAAATTTCTGTGGAATTAAGTTTTCTGTGTGTGTCTGAAAATCCAAGTGGTTCAAGTTGGTAGTTTATTTGTTGCAAGCGAAAAAAGCTTTTTAGTAAACTGAGGCACTAGCATTAGTTTCCTGTTCACTGTGACAAGGAAGCTAGTATAAAAAGTAGTTTGTGGTTTTGTTTGCAAAGAAGTGCTCATGGGATGTAAGCACTGCTTGAGATTATTCTGAGATGATTTTTTGAGGGGGGGGGGGAGATTGCTAAACATCTAGCATTTTAGTAAGGAGCTTGTCGGAGTAGTCGTAAAATTGTTATTTTATGAGAAATTTCTTTATTCATAGCACATGGCCATCATAGTTGAAGCATAAAGATTGGCATGGTATGCGTAGGTCTGTAAAATGTCCTGACAGTGATGTTCACAGAGACTTGTTGTATACTTTGATTCTTCATCTGTTTAACAGTAGACATAAGAAATGTATTAGTGGAGCAAGTAGCTGTGAAATTACTGGCGTATGATTGATAGTATGGACGTGGCGCTGAGTGTAAGTGTTTGTTTAGCTGTGGGTGTTTTCATAATTGCCATGTGAGGAAAAGCAATACTCGTGATAGGCGAAAAGAGATACAGAGAGAAACACATTTATTGCGAGTATTATATATCAGCAGCTCTTGGGCGGGTATCAAGCTAGACGCAAAGTGAAACGAAAGAGGAAGTATGCATGAAAGTGGCGATATATCGACAAGAGTTTGCACTGTTAGGGTGAGGTGAATAAACTAGTGCGGTGCGAAAATTTTCGAAGAGAGAGGCGGCTTTAAAGAAAGCACAAGAGTCGTATGAACGCCGTCTTGTGTGTTTGTCTTTCAGTGGCTATTTGGCATGTCTGCTTGCGCCATAGGATGCTACTGTATGTGCCCCAGGCCCCCATCTAGCGGCCGGAGGTGCAAGCGGTGTTTACATACAGTCTCGCGTGAGGCAATGGTCTCTCATTTCGGAAGACAAGAAGCACTGGTAGCGCACAAAATAGCTGAGTGAGATCATGGCGGCCAAGTAAGAGTAGAAGTAGGTTCTTTGCAGAATGTCCGAGCTTAAGAAATTCTTCGATAAGTAAATCGCGAAATGTGAAGAGTGTGTCGTATTCTCGTAGGGCGTGTTGACGGTCTCGTGGCATAAGTAGCGAGCGGTGATAGCTTGCTAGCAAGATCATACTTCACAGGATCATTTCTGTAGTATGTCTTCAACTCTCTCTAGTTCAAAGCTGGAGTAGACGTAACCACGATGATGAGTGGTAGCACTGTCCCTGAGCGTGAGGCTTGCGATCGAGATTCATCGCATCTTGGTTGTAATCGATGATCGTTCACCACATTCTGAGGGATGTGGGAAGGGAATAGCGCTTTCCGAGTGGTGGTTTTATTATATAGAATAGAAGCAAGCATAAGTCATACTTTTGGTATCGGGACCCGCGTCGTTGCAGCAATGTCGCTACAGGTTGTGGAAGGACTTTGATTGCGACATGTCATGAAAGCCTTGTGGGAGTTTCTCGAGTGGCACGGGGACGAGCCATTTGATTTGGCCTGCTCCAAGTGCTAGGCTTGGATGACAACGACGTACTTTTGAGTTACAAGAATGAGTGAGCAACACAAGAAGAGTGCAATTGATGACCATAAACGGCTGACACACAACACAGTCTTGATAATCAGCACTAATGCATGATGTACGGAACATTTAGGAGGAGCGCGTTTGGCTAGCAAACATGAATTGAGTGATTTGCAAGGCACTGTTATCTGCAAGAAGGAATGCATGGAATTCGCAAATGAATAAGACTGGTTCAAATACTATCGACAGAAATTTTATTTCTGTTGTCAACTAGTATTAATTAGTTGTGTGGGAGCAGGGGGATATTTCCCTTGCACCATACATCTACATACAGGTTGCGTCTGATGTGGCCTAGTTTTGCGTTCAAAGAACTATCTAGTTGCCTGTTTTTTCAGTGAACGAGTGTGGTGGGGAGGAGAGAGATTAGTGTTAGATGCAGAGCAGTGCGGGCAGTTAGTTGTGTGTCTGACGGTGGGTCGCCGAGAGGAATTAGGCGTGCTGCCATCTGTCGGCAGGTGAGGTAATGAAGCAGCTTGAATGGTGACAGAAATGATGAAAATAGTTATCTAAAGAGTAATATCGACGACATTTGGCAGACACGTATTTCAGCGCTGACAGTTAGTTTGGGGTGTGTGCTTGCATGGCACTGGAAGTCTGTTGACGGTAGAGAAGTAGACAAGACGGAAAGAATTTTCCGCGTTCTCGCGGAGAAGCAATAGAGAAGCAGCCATAAGTATTGAAGTGAGGGCTTTGATCGGCACTCTGGTTTCCCTTCAAAACGAATAAATCTTTCGCCTTTTACTAAAGATTTCCGTGGAGGGGAACATTAAATGAGTCTATAAGGTATTTTTCGTAGTGCTCGGCTATTGCTGAGCCATAATCACAAGTAAAACGTAATGTAATTAGCAAGAGGTAGGTTGTGTTGTGAGAATGAAGGGCGTGGAGTAGCGGATCACGTTGGATCAGGTAGATGCTTTTTTAATTTGAAAATGCAATTGGCCGTTTCGTAGTATAATGAAACAAGTACATTTGCCCTGAAATGGCTTGCAGTGTGTTAGGCGATTGTGTAAAGAGAGAGAGAGAGAGCGCTATTTATTGTCCTGGAAACTCTTGGCGAACCCTTTCCGCATCTCAGTTCTAGATGATTTGAGGGTGTTTACTTGCACTGCAGTTGCACAACAGCATATAAGCCGATATTTGGAAGTGAATGATGAATTGAGAGGCTTTGTAATAAATACTAGTATGTGATTAGTAGATTGTGTTTTGAAACCCAAAATTATTTTTACCGCACAAGTTTGTGATTTGTAGGTATGATGTGAGTGAGATTTGGGCTGTAGATGGTGGTTAGTTGGGCAGGATGAGCATTTCAATTGTTTTCAATAGAGTGGATATTAGTGGCACTGGCTTGTTGCCATAATGTGGCATTGGTTCTTTGTTCATAACAGTGTACTCAGTTTTGTAGAAGATTTAGGTGAGAAAGAGACAGTTGTTGAATATGACATAGATAGCTAGAGATGAATTGAGTAGCAATTTCCTGGTAGTTGTAGTTTGGGTATGATGTGTCTCAGTGAGAGATAAATCTTGAAATGGAAGGGTTGTTCCTAGCTACAGTCTTGGAAACTATGTATCTGCTGTTGACTCCAATGTTTTCAAGATTACTTGTGTACAAAATTGGCCAGACTTTGCAGTTTCTTCTTCAGTAAATCAGTGGAAGGTGGTGCAGATAATGGTATAAATGTTCAGTGCCTCCTGTGAGTTGTTGATGCTGCTTGTCTTTTAAGTAAAATTGATAGGGGCTCTTGATTGACCCAGCCATAGACAGAGCTGGTGCATACTTGGCTTGAGAAGACTTTGGCCAGTAAATGATGAAATACCAACACATTGCTTACAACAAAGCTCCTTTCCCTGCATTCTAGTTTCCCTCGGGTATAGAGTGACATGATATTGGCAGATAATCACTTTGATCAGGCTGTTTGTTTTTTTTTTTAATGCTCTTTTACCAGAATCCATTCATAGTGATAACTGTGTTCTCTGGTGGAACACGATGAGAACATTGTGTGAAGTGCACAGAAGTAGCTATTTGAGTGTGTGTGAAAATGTGAGGTAACCACTGTTACTCCTAAATTTCTGTGGAATTAAGTTTTCTGTGTGTGTCTGAAAATCCAAGTGGTTCAAGTTGGTAGTTTATTTGTTGCAAGCGAAAAAAGCTTTTTAGTAAACTGAGGCACTAGCATTAGTTTCCTGTTCACTGTGACAAGGAAGGTAGTATAAAGAGTAGTTTGTGGTTTTGTTTGCAAAGAAGTGCTCATGGGATGTAAGCACTGCTTGAGATTATTCTGAGATGATTTTTTGAGGGGGGGGGGGGAGATTGCTAAACATCTAGCATTTTAGTAAGGAGCTTGTCGGAGTAGTCGTAAAATTGTTATTTTATGAGAAATTTCTTTATTCATAGCACATGGCCATCATAGTTGAAGCATAAAGATTGGCATGGTATGCGTAGGTCTGTAAAATGTCCTGACAGTGATGTTCACAGAGACTTGTTGTATACTTTGATTCTTCATCTGTTTAACAGTAGACATAAGAAATGTATTAGTGGAGCAAGTAGCTGTGAAATTACTGGCGTATGATTGATAGTATGGACGTGGCGCTGAGTGTAAGTGTTTGTTTAGCTGTGGGTGTTTTCATAATTGCCATGTGAGGAAAAGCAATACTCGTGATAGGCGAAAAGAGATACAGAGAGAAACACATTTATTGCGAGTATTATATATCAGCAGCTCTTGGGCGGGTATCAAGCTAGACGCAAAGTGAAACGAAAGAGGAAGTATGCATGAAAGTGGCGATATATCGACAAGAGTTTGCACTGTTAGGGTGAGGTGAATAAACTAGTGCGGTGCGAAAATTTTCGAAGAGAGAGGCGGCTTTAAAGAAAGCACAAGAGTCGTATGAACGCCGTCTTGTGTGTTTGTCTTTCAGTGGCTATTTGGCATGTCTGCTTGCGCCATAGGATGCTACTGTATGTGCCCCAGGCCCCCATCTAGCGGCCGGAGGTGCAAGCGGTGTTTACATACAGTCTCGCGTGAGGCAATGGTCTCTCATTTCGGAAGACAAGAAGCACTGGTAGCGCACAAAATAGCTGAGTGAGATCATGGCGGCCAAGTAAGAGTAGAAGTAGGTTCTTTGCAGAATGTCCGAGCTTAAGAAATTCTTCGATAAGTAAATCGCGAAATGTGAAGAGTGTGTCGTATTCTCGTAGGGCGTGTTGACGGTCTCGTGGCATAAGTAGCGAGCGGTGATAGCTTGCTAGCAAGATCATACTTCACAGGATCATTTCTGTAGTATGTCTTCAACTCTCTCTAGTTCAAAGCTGGAGTAGACGTAACCACGATGATGAGTGGTAGCACTGTCCCTGAGCGTGAGGCTTGCGATCGAGATTCATCGCATCTTGGTTGTAATCGATGATCGTTCACCACATTCTGAGGGATGTGGGAAGGGAATAGCGCTTTCCGAGTGGTGGTTTTATTATATAGAATAGAAGCAAGCATAAATCATACTTTTGGTATCGGGACCCGCGTCGTTGCAGCAATGTCGCTACAGGTTGTGGAAGGACTTTGATTGCGACATGTCATGAAAGCCTTGTGGGAGTTTCTCGAGTGGCACGGGGACGAGCCATTTGATTTGGCCTGCTCCAAGTGCTAGGCTTGGATGACAACGACGTACTTTTGAGTTACAAGAATGAGTGAGCAACACAAGAAGAGTGCAATTGATGACCATAAACGGCTGACACACAACACAGTCTTGATAATCAGCACTAATGCATGATGTACGGAACATTTAGGAGGAGCGCGTTTGGCTAGCAAACATGAATTGAGTGATTTGCAAGGCACTGTTATCTGCAAGAAGGAATGCATGGAATTCGCAAATGAATAAGACTGGTTCAAATACTATCGACAGAAATTTTATTTCTGTTGTCAACTAGTATTAATTAGTTGTGTGGGAGCAGGGGGATATTTCCCTTGCACCATACATCTACATACAGGTTGCGTCTGATGTGGCCTAGTTTTGCGTTCAAAGAACTATCTAGTTGCCTGTTTTTTCAGTGAACGAGTGTGGTGGGGAGGAGAGAGATTAGTGTTAGATGCAGAGCAGTGCGGGCAGTTAGTTGTGTGTCTGACGGTGGGTCGCCGAGAGGAATTAGGCGTGCTGCCATCTGTCGGCAGGTGAGGTAATGAAGCAGCTTGAATGGTGACAGAAATGATGAAAATAGTTATCTAAAGAGTAATATCGACGACATTTGGCAGACACGTATTTCAGCGCTGACAGTTAGTTTGGGGTGTGTGCTTGCATGGCACTGGAAGTCTGTTGACGGTAGAGAAGTAGACAAGACGGAAAGAATTTTCCGCGTTCTCGCGGAGAAGCAATAGAGAAGCAGCCATAAGTATTGAAGTGAGGGCTTTGATCGGCACTCTGGTTTCCCTTCAAAACGAATAAATCTTTCGCCTTTTACTAAAGATTTCCGTGGAGGGGAACATTAAATGAGTCTATAAGGTATTTTTCGTAGTGCTCGGCTATTGCTGAGCCATAATCACAAGTAAAACGTAATGTAATTAGCAAGAGGTAGGTTGTGTTGTGAGAATGAAGGGCGTGGAGTAGCGGATCACGTTGGATCAGGTAGATGCTTTTTTAATTTGAAAATGCAATTGGCCGTTTCGTAGTATAATGAAACAAGTACATTTGCCCTGAAATGGCTTGCAGTGTGTTAGGCGATTGTGTAAAGAGAGAGAGAGAGAGCGCTATTTATTGTCCTGGAAACTCTTGGTGAACCCTTTCCGCATCTCAGTTCTAGATGATTTGAGGGTGTTTACTTGCACTGCAGTTGCACAACAGCATATAAGCCGATATTTGGAAGTGAATGATGAATTGAGAGGCTTTGTAATAAATACTAGTATGTGATTAGTAGATTGTGTTTTGAAACCCAAAATTATTTTTACCGCACAAGTTTGTGATTTGTAGGTATGATGTGAGTGAGATTTGGGCTGTAGATGGTGGTTAGTTGGGCAGGATGAGCATTTCAATTGTTTTCAATAGAGTGGATATTAGTGGCACTGGCTTGTTGCCATAATGTGGCATTGGTTCTTTGTTCATAACAGTGTACTCAGTTTTGTAGAAGATTTAGGTGAGAAAGAGACAGTTGTTGAATATGACATAGATAGCTAGAGATGAATTGAGTAGCAATTTCCTGGTAGTTGTAGTTTGGGTATGATGTGTCTCAGTGAGAGATAAATCTTGAAATGGAAGGGTTGTTCCTAGCTACAGTCTTGGAAACTATGTATCTGCTGTTGACTCCAATGTTTTCAAGATTACTTGTGTACAAAATTGGCCAGACTTTGCAGTTTCTTCTTCAGTAAATCAGTGGAAGGTGGTGCAGATAATGGTATAAATGTTCAGTGCCTCCTGTGAGTTGTTGATGCTGCTTGTCTTTTAAGTAAAATTGATAGGGGCTCTTGATTGACCCAGCCATAGACAGAGCTGGTGCATACTTGGCTTGAGAAGACTTTGGCCAGTAAATGATGAAATACCAACACATTGCTCACAACAAAGCTCCTTTCCCTGCATTCTAGTTTCCCTCGGGTATAGAGTGACATGATATTGGCAGATAATCACTTTGATCAGGCTGTTTTTTTTTTTTTTTAATGCTCTTTTACCAGAATCCATTCATAGTGATAACTGTGTTCTCTGGTGGAACACGATGAGAACATTGTGTGAAGTGCACAGAAGTAGCTATTTGAGTGTGTGTGAAAATGTGAGGTAACCACTGTTACTCCTAAATTTCTGTGGAATTAAGTTTTCTGTGTGTGTCTGAAAATCCAAGTGGTTCAAGTTGGTAGTTTATTTGTTGCAAGCGAAAAAAGCTTTTTAGTAAACTGAGGCACTAGCATTAGTTTCCTGTTCACTGTGACAAGGAAGCTAGTATAAAAAGTAGTTTGTGGTTTTGTTTGCAAAGAAGTGCTCATGGGATGTAAGCACTGCTTGAGATTATTCTGAGATGATTTTTTGAGGGGGGGGGGGGAGATTGCTAAACATCTAGCATTTTAGTAAGGAGCTTGTCGGAGTAGTCGTAAAATTGTTATTTTATGAGAAATTTCTTTATTCATAGCACATGGCCATCATAGTTGAAGCATAAAGATTGGCATGGTATGCGTAGGTCTGTAAAATGTCCTGACAGTGATGTTCACAGAGACTTGTTGTATACTTTGATTCTTCATCTGTTTAACAGTAGACATAAGAAATGTATTAGTGGAGCAAGTAGCTGTGAAATTACTGGCGTATGATTGATAGTATGGACGTGGCGCTGAGTGTAAGTGTTTGTTTAGCTGTGGGTGTTTTCATAATTGCCATGTGAGGAAAAGCAATACTCGTGATAGGCGAAAAGAGATACAGAGAGAAACACATTTATTGCGAGTATTATATATCAGCAGCTCTTGGGCGGGTATCAAGCTAGACGCAAAGTGAAACGAAAGAGGAAGTATGCATGAAAGTGGCGATATATCGACAAGAGTTTGCACTGTTAGGGTGAGGTGAATAAACTAGTGCGGTGCGAAAATTTTCGAAGAGAGAGGCGGCTTTAAAGAAAGCACAAGAGTCGTATGAACGCCGTCTTGTGTGTTTGTCTTTCAGTGGCTATTTGGCATGTCTGCTTGCGCCATAGGATGCTACTGTATGTGCCCCAGGCCCCCATCTAGCGGCCGGAGGTGCAAGCGGTGTTTACATACAGTCTCGCGTGAGGCAATGGTCTCTCATTTCGGAAGACAAGAAGCACTGGTAGCGCACAAAATAGCTGAGTGAGATCATGGCGGCCAAGTAAGAGTAGAAGTAGGTTCTTTGCAGAATGTCCGAGCTTAAGAAATTCTTCGATAAGTAAATCGCGAAATGTGAAGAGTGTGTCGTATTCTCGTAGGGCGTGTTGACGGTCTCGTGGCATAAGTAGCGAGCGGTGATAGCTTGCTAGCAAGATCATACTTCACAGGATCATTTCTGTAGTATGTCTTCAACTCTCTCTAGTTCAAAGCTGGAGTAGACGTAACCACGATGATGAGTGGTAGCACTGTCCCTGAGCGTGAGGCTTGCGATCGAGATTCATCGCATCTTGGTTGTAATCGATGATCGTTCACCACATTCTGAGGGATGTGGGAAGGGAATAGCGCTTTCCGAGTGGTGGTTTTATTATATAGAATAGAAGCAAGCATAAGTCATACTTTTGGTATCGGGACCCGCGTCGTTGCAGCAATGTCGCTACAGGTTGTGGAAGGACTTTGATTGCGACATGTCATGAAAGCCTTGTGGGAGTTTCTCGAGTGGCACGGGGACGAGCCATTTGATTTGGCCTGCTCCAAGTGCTAGGCTTGGATGACAACGACGTACTTTTGAGTTACAAGAATGAGTGAGCAACACAAGAAGAGTGCAATTGATGACCATAAACGGCTGACACACAACACAGTCTTGATAATCAGCACTAATGCATGATGTACGGAACATTTAGGAGGAGCGCGTTTGGCTAGCAAACATGAATTGAGTGATTTGCAAGGCACTGTTATCTGCAAGAAGGAATGCATGGAATTCGCAAATGAATAAGACTGGTTCAAATACTATCGACAGAAATTTTATTTCTGTTGTCAACTAGTATTAATTAGTTGTGTGGGAGCAGGGGGATATTTCCCTTGCACCATACATCTACATACAGGTTGCGTCTGATGTGGCCTAGTTTTGCGTTCAAAGAACTATCTAGTTGCCTGTTTTTTCAGTGAACGAGTGTGGTGGGGAGGAGAGAGATTAGTGTTAGATGCAGAGCAGTGCGGGCAGTTAGTTGTGTGTCTGACGGTGGGTCGCCGAGAGGAATTAGGCGTGCTGCCATCTGTCGGCAGGTGAGGTAATGAAGCAGCTTGAATGGTGACAGAAATGATGAAAATAGTTATCTAAAGAGTAATATCGACGACATTTGGCAGACACGTATTTCAGCGCTGACAATTAGTTTGGGGTGTGTGCTTGCATGGCACTGGAAGTCTGTTGACGGTAGAGAAGTAGACAAGACGGAAAGAATTTTCCGTGTTCTCGCGGAGAAGCAATAGAGAAGCAGCCATAAGTATTGAAGTGAGGGCTTTGATCGGCACTCTGGTTTCCCTTCAAAACGAATAAATCTTTCGCCTTTTACTAAAGATTTCCGTGGAGGGGAACATTAAATGAGTCTATAAGGTATTTTTCGTAGTGCTCGGCTATTGCTGAGCCATAATCACAAGTAAAACGTAATGTAATTAGCAAGAGGTAGGTTGTGTTGTGAGAATGAAGGGCGTGGAGTAGCGGATCACGTTGGATCAGGTAGATGCTTTTTTAATTTGAAAATGCAATTGGCCGTTTCGTAGTATAATGAAACAAGTACATTTGCCCTGAAATGGCTTGCAGTGTGTTAGGCGATTGTGTAAAGAGAGAGAGAGAGCGCTATTTATTGTCCTGGAAACTCTTGGCGAACCCTTTCCGCATCTCAGTTCTAGATGATTTGAGGGTGTTTACTTGCACTGCAGTTGCACAACAGCATATAAGCCGATATTTGGAAGTGAATGATGAATTGAGAGGCTTTGTAATAAATACTAGTATGTGATTAGTAGATTGTGTTTTGAAACCCAAAATTATTTTTACCGCACAAGTTTGTGATTTGTAGGTATGATGTGAGTGAGATTTGGGCTGTAGATGGTGGTTAGTTGGGCAGGATGAGCATTTCAATTGTTTTCAATAGAGTGGATATTAGTGGCACTGGCTTGTTGCCATAATGTGGCATTGGTTCTTTGTTCATAACAGTGTACTCAGTTTTGTAGAAGATTTAGGTGAGAAAGAGACAGTTGTTGAATATGACATAGATAGCTAGAGATGAATTGAGTAGCAATTTCCTGGTAGTTGTAGTTTGGGTATGATGTGTCTCAGTGAGAGATAAATCTTGAAATGGAAGGGTTGTTCCTAGCTACAGTCTTGGAAACTATGTATCTGCTGTTGACTCCAATGTTTTCAAGATTACTTGTGTACAAAATTGGCCAGACTTTGCAGTTTCTTCTTCAGTAAATCAGTGGAAGGTGGTGCAGATAATGGTATAAATGTTCAGTGCCTCCTGTGAGTTGTTGATGCTGCTTGTCTTTTAAGTAAAATTGATAGGGGCTCTTGATTGACCCAGCCATAGACAGAGCTGGTGCATACTTGGCTTGAGAAGACTTTGGCCAGTAAATGATGAAATACCAACACATTGCTCACAACAAAGCTCCTTTCCCTGCATTCTAGTTTCCCTCGGGTATAGAGTGACATGATATTGGCAGATAATCACTTTGATCAGGCTGTTTGTTTTTTTTTTTTTAATGCTCTTTTACCAGAATCCATTCATAGTGATAACTGTGTTCTCTGGTGGAACACGATGAGAACATTGTGTGAAGTGCACAGAAGTAGCTATTTGAGTGTGTGTGAAAATGTGAGGTAACCACTGTTACTCCTAAATTTCTGTGGAATTAAGTTTTCTGTGTGTGTCTGAAAATCCAAGTGGTTCAAGTTGGTAGTGTATTTGTTGCAAGCGAAAAAAGCTTTTTAGTAAACTGAGGCACTAGCATTAGTTTCCTGTTCACTGTGACAAGGAAGCTAGTATAAAAAGTAGTTTGTGGTTTTGTTTGCAAAGAAGTGCTCATGGGATGTAAGCACTGCTTGAGATTATTCTGAGATGATTTTTTGAGGGGGGGGGGGGAGATTGCTAAACATCTAGCATTTTAGTAAGGAGCTTGTCGGAGTAGTCGTAAAATTGTTATTTTATGAGAAATTTCTTTATTCATAGCACATGGCCATCATAGTTGAAGCATAAAGATTGGCATGGTATGCGTAGGTCTGTAAAATGTCCTGACAGTGATGTTCACAGAGACTTGTTGTATACTTTGATTCTTCATCTGTTTAACAGTAGACATAAGAAATGTATTAGTGGAGCAAGTAGCTGTGAAATTACTGGCGTATGATTGATAGTATGGACGTGGCGCTGAGTGTAAGTGTTTGTTTAGCTGTGGGTGTTTTCATAATTGCCATGTGAGGAAAAGCAATACTCGTGATAGGCGAAAAGAGATACAGAGAGAAACACATTTATTGCGAGTATTATATATCAGCAGCTCTTGGGCGGGTATCAAGCTAGACGCAAAGTGAAACGAAAGAGGAAGTATGCATGAAAGTGGCGATATATCGACAAGAGTTTGCACTGTTAGGGTGAAGTGAATAAACTAGTGCGGTGCGAAAATTTTCGAAGAGAGAGGCGGCTTTAAAGAAAGCACAAGAGTCGTATGAACGCCGTCTTGTGTGTTTGTCTTTCAGTGGCTATTTGGCATGTCTGCTTGCGCCATAGGATGCTACTGTATGTGCCCCAGGCCCCCATCTAGCGGCCGGAGGTGCAAGCGGTGTTTACATACAGTCTCGCGTGAGGCAATGGTCTCTCATTTCGGAAGACAAGAAGCACTGGTAGCGCACAAAATAGCTGAGTGAGATCATGGCGGCCAAGTAAGAGTAGAAGTAGGTTCTTTGCAGAATGTCCGAGCTTAAGAAATTCTTCGATAAGTAAATCGCGAAATGTGAAGAGTGTGTCGTATTCTCGTAGGGCGTGTTGACGGTCTCGTGGCATAAGTAGCGAGCGGTGATAGCTTGCTAGCAAGATCATACTTCACAGGATCATTTCTGTAGTATGTCTTCAACTCTCTCTAGTTCAAAGCTGGAGTAGACGTAACCACGATGATGAGTGGTAGCACTGTCCCTGAGCGTGAGGCTTGCGATCGAGATTCATCGCATCTTGGTTGTAATCGATGATCGTTCACCACATTCTGAGGGATGTGGGAAGGGAATAGCGCTTTCCGAGTGGTGGTTTTATTATATAGAATAGAAGCAAGCATAAGTCATACTTTTGGTATCGGGACCCGCGTCGTTGCAGCAATGTCGCTACAGGTTGTGGAAGGACTTTGATTGCGACATGTCATGAAAGCCTTGTGGGAGTTTCTCGAGTGGCACGGGGACGAGCCATTTGATTTGGCCTGCTCCAAGTGCTAGGCTTGGATGACAACGACGTACTTTTGAGTTACAAGAATGAGTGAGCAACACAAGAAGAGTGCAATTGATGACCATAAACGGCTGACACACAACACAGTCTTGATAATCAGCACTAATGCATGATGTACGGAACATTTAGGAGGAGCGCGTTTGGCTAGCAAACATGAATTGAGTGATTTGCAAGGCACTGTTATCTGCAAGAAGGAATGCATGGAATTCGCAAATGAATAAGACTGGTTCAAATACTATCGACAGAAATTTTATTTCTGTTGTCAACTAGTATTAATTAGTTGTGTGGGAGCAGGGGGATATTTCCCTTGCACCATACATCTACATACAGGTTGCGTCTGATGTGGCCTAGTTTTGCGTTCAAAGAACTATCTAGTTGCCTGTTTTTTCAGTGAACGAGTGTGGTGGGGAGGAGAGAGATTAGTGTTAGATGCAGAGCAGTGCGGGCAGTTAGTTGTGTGTCTGACGGTGGGTCGCCGAGAGGAATTAGGCGTGCTGCCATCTGTCGGCAGGTGAGGTAATGAAGCAGCTTGAATGGTGACAGAAATGATGAAAATAGTTATCTAAAGAGTAATATCGACGACATTTGGCAGACACGTATTTCAGCGCTGACAGTTAGTTTGGGGTGTGTGCTTGCATGGCACTGGAAGTCTGTTGACGGTAGAGAAGTAGACAAGACGGAAAGAATTTTCCGTGTTCTCGCGGAGAAGCAATAGAGAAGCAGCCATAAGTATTGAAGTGAGGGCTTTGATCGGCACTCTGGTTTCCCTTCAAAACGAATAAATCTTTCGCCTTTTACTAAAGATTTCCGTGGAGGGGAACATTAAATGAGTCTATAAGGTATTTTTCGTAGTGCTCGGCTATTGCTGAGCCATAATCACAAGTAAAACGTAATGTAATTAGCAAGAGGTAGGTTGTGTTGTGAGAATGAAGGGCGTGGAGTAGCGGATCACGTTGGATCAGGTAGATGCTTTTTTAATTTGAAAATGCAATTGGCCGTTTCGTAGTATAATGAAACAAGTACATTTGCCCTGAAATGGCTTGCAGTGTGTTAGGCGATTGTGTAAAGAGAGAGAGAGAGAGCGCTATTTATTGTCCTGGAAACTCTTGGCGAACCCTTTCCGCATCTCAGTTCTAGATGATTTGAGGGTGTTTACTTGCACTGCAGTTGCACAACAGCATATAAGCCGATATTTGGAAGTGAATGATGAATTGAGAGGCTTTGTAATAAATACTAGTATGTGATTAGTAGATTGTGTTTTGAAACCCAAAATTATTTTTACCGCACAAGTTTGTGATTTGTAGGTATGATGTGAGTGAGATTTGGGCTGTAGATGGTGGTTAGTTGGGCAGGATGAGCATTTCAATTGTTTTCAATAGAGTGGATATTAGTGGCACTGGCTTGTTGCCATAATGTGGCATTGGTTCTTTGTTCATAACAGTGTACTCAGTTTTGTAGAAGATTTAGGTGAGAAAGAGACAGTTGTTGAATATGACATAGATAGCTAGAGATGAATTGAGTAGCAATTTCCTGGTAGTTGTAGTTTGGGTATGATGTGTCTCAGTGAGAGATAAATCTTGAAATGGAAGGGTTGTTCCTAGCTACAGTCTTGGAAACTATGTATCTGCTGTTGACTCCAATGTTTTCAAGATTACTTGTGTACAAAATTGGCCAGACTTTGCAGTTTCTTCTTCAGTAAATCAGTGGAAGGTGGTGCAGATAATGGTATAAATGTTCAGTGCCTCCTGTGAGTTGTTGATGCTGCTTGTCTTTTAAGTAAAATTGATAGGGGCTCTTGATTGACCCAGCCATAGACAGAGCTGGTGCATACTTGGCTTGAGAAGACTTTGGCCAGTAAATGATGAAATACCAACACATTGCTTACAACAAAGCTCCTTTCCCTGCATTCTAGTTTCCCTCGGGTATAGAGTGACATGATATTGGCAGATAATCACTTTGATCAGGCTGTTTGTTTTTTTTTTTAATGCTCTTTTACCAGAATCCATTCATAGTGATAACTGTGTTCTCTGGTGGAACACGATGAGAACATTGTGTGAAGTGCACAGAAGTAGCTATTTGAGTGTGTGTGAAAATGTGAGGTAACCACTGTTACTCCTAAATTTCTGTGGAATTAAGTTTTCTGTGTGTGTCTGAAAATCCAAGTGGTTCAAGTTGGTAGTTTATTTGTTGCAAGCGAAAAAAGCTTTTTAGTAAACTGAGGCACTAGCATTAGTTTCCTGTTCACTGTGACAAGGAAGGTAGTATAAAGAGTAGTTTGTGGTTTTGTTTGCAAAGAAGTGCTCATGGGATGTAAGCACTGCTTGAGATTATTCTGAGATGATTTTTTGAGGGGGGGGGGGGGGGGAGATTGCTAAACATCTAGCATTTTAGTAAGGAGCTTGTCGGAGTAGTCGTAAAATTGTTATTTTATGAGAAATTTCTTTATTCATAGCACATGGCCATCATAGTTGAAGCATAAAGATTGGCATGGTATGCGTAGGTCTGTAAAATGTCCTGACAGTGATGTTCACAGAGACTTGTTGTATACTTTGATTCTTCATCTGTTTAACAGTAGACATAAGAAATGTATTAGTGGAGCAAGTAGCTGTGAAATTACTGGCGTATGATTGATAGTATGGACGTGGCGCTGAGTGTAAGTGTTTGTTTAGCTGTGGGTGTTTTCATAATTGCCATGTGAGGAAAAGCAATACTCGTGATAGGCGAAAAGAGATACAGAGAGAAACACATTTATTGCGAGTATTATATATCAGCAGCTCTTGGGCGGGTATCAAGCTAGACGCAAAGTGAAACGAAAGAGGAAGTATGCATGAAAGTGGCGATATATCGACAAGAGTTTGCACTGTTAGGGTGAGGTGAATAAACTAGTGCGGTGCGAAAATTTTCGAAGAGAGAGGCGGCTTTAAAGAAAGCACAAGAGTCGTATGAACGCCGTCTTGTGTGTTTGTCTTTCAGTGGCTATTTGGCATGTCTGCTTGCGCCATAGGATGCTACTGTATGTGCCCCAGGCCCCCATCTAGCGGCCGGAGGTGCAAGCGGTGTTTACATACAGTCTCGCGTGAGGCAATGGTCTCTCATTTCGGAAGACAAGAAGCACTGGTAGCGCACAAAATAGCTGAGTGAGATCATGGCGGCCAAGTAAGAGTAGAAGTAGGTTCTTTGCAGAATGTCCGAGCTTAAGAAATTCTTCGATAAGTAAATCGCGAAATGTGAAGAGTGTGTCGTATTCTCGTAGGGCGTGTTGACGGTCTCGTGGCATAAGTAGCGAGCGGTGATAGCTTGCTAGCAAGATCATACTTCACAGGATCATTTCTGTAGTATGTCTTCAACTCTCTCTAGTTCAAAGCTGGAGTAGACGTAACCACGATGATGAGTGGTAGCACTGTCCCTGAGCGTGAGGCTTGCGATCGAGATTCATCGCATCTTGGTTGTAATCGATGATCGTTCACCACATTCTGAGGGATGTGGGAAGGGAATAGCGCTTTCCGAGTGGTGGTTTTATTATATAGAATAGAAGCAAGCATAAATCATACTTTTGGTATCGGGACCCGCGTCGTTGCAGCAATGTCGCTACAGGTTGTGGAAGGACTTTGATTGCGACATGTCATGAAAGCCTTGTGGGAGTTTCTCGAGTGGCACGGGGACGAGCCATTTGATTTGGCCTGCTCCAAGTGCTAGGCTTGGATGACAACGACGTACTTTTGAGTTACAAGAATGAGTGAGCAACACAAGAAGAGTGCAATTGATGACCATAAACGGCTGACACACAACACAGTCTTGATAATCAGCACTAATGCATGATGTACGGAACATTTAGGAGGAGCGCGTTTGGCTAGCAAACATGAATTGAGTGATTTGCAAGGCACTGTTATCTGCAAGAAGGAATGCATGGAATTCGCAAATGAATAAGACTGGTTCAAATACTATCGACAGAAATTTTATTTCTGTTGTCAACTAGTATTAATTAGTTGTGTGGGAGCAGGGGGATATTTCCCTTGCACCATACATCTACATACAGGTTGCGTCTGATGTGGCCTAGTTTTGCGTTCAAAGAACTATCTAGTTGCCTGTTTTTTCAGTGAACGAGTGTGGTGGGGAGGAGAGAGATTAGTGTTAGATGCAGAGCAGTGCGGGCAGTTAGTTGTGTGTCTGACGGTGGGTCGCCGAGAGGAATTAGGCGTGCTGCCATCTGTCGGCAGGTGAGGTAATGAAGCAGCTTGAATGGTGACAGAAATGATGAAAATAGTTATCTAAAGAGTAATATCGACGACATTTGGCAGACACGTATTTCAGCGCTGACAGTTAGTTTGGGGTGTGTGCTTGCATGGCACTGGAAGTCTGTTGACGGTAGAGAAGTAGACAAGACGGAAAGAATTTTCCGCGTTCTCGCGGAGAAGCAATAGAGAAGCAGCCATAAGTATTGAAGTGAGGGCTTTGATCGGCACTCTGGTTTCCCTTCAAAACGAATAAATCTTTCGCCTTTTACTAAAGATTTCCGTGGAGGGGAACATTAAATGAGTCTATAAGGTATTTTTCGTAGTGCTCGGCTATTGCTGAGCCATAATCACAAGTAAAACGTAATGTAATTAGCAAGAGGTAGGTTGTGTTGTGAGAATGAAGGGCGTGGAGTAGCGGATCACGTTGGATCAGGTAGATGCTTTTTTAATTTGAAAATGCAATTGGCCGTTTCGTAGTATAATGAAACAAGTACATTTGCCCTGAAATGGCTTGCAGTGTGTTAGGCGATTGTGTAAAGAGAGAGAGAGAGAGCGCTATTTATTGTCCTGGAAACTCTTGGTGAACCCTTTCCGCATCTCAGTTCTAGATGATTTGAGGGTGTTTACTTGCACTGCAGTTGCACAACAGCATATAAGCCGATATTTGGAAGTGAATGATGAATTGAGAGGCTTTGTAATAAATACTAGTATGTGATTAGTAGATTGTGTTTTGAAACCCAAAATTATTTTTACCGCACAAGTTTGTGATTTGTAGGTATGATGTGAGTGAGATTTGGGCTGTAGATGGTGGTTAGTTGGGCAGGATGAGCATTTCAATTGTTTTCAATAGAGTGGATATTAGTGGCACTGGCTTGTTGCCATAATGTGGCATTGGTTCTTTGTTCATAACAGTGTACTCAGTTTTGTAGAAGATTTAGGTGAGAAAGAGACAGTTGTTGAATATGACATAGATAGCTAGAGATGAATTGAGTAGCAATTTCCTGGTAGTTGTAGTTTGGGTATGATGTGTCTCAGTGAGAGATAAATCTTGAAATGGAAGGGTTGTTCCTAGCTACAGTCTTGGAAACTATGTATCTGCTGTTGACTCCAATGTTTTCAAGATTACTTGTGTACAAAATTGGCCAGACTTTGCAGTTTCTTCTTCAGTAAATCAGTGGAAGGTGGTGCAGATAATGGTATAAATGTTCAGTGCCTCCTGTGAGTTGTTGATGCTGCTTGTCTTTTAAGTAAAATTGATAGGGGCTCTTGATTGACCCAGCCATAGACAGAGCTGGTGCATACTTGGCTTGAGAAGACTTTGGCCAGTAAATGATGAAATACCAACACATTGCTCACAACAAAGCTCCTTTCCCTGCATTCTAGTTTCCCTCGGGTATAGAGTGACATGATATTGGCAGATAATCACTTTGATCAGGCTGTTTGTTTTTTTTTTTTAATGCTCTTTTACCAGAATCCATTCATAGTGATAACTGTGTTCTCTGGTGGAACACGATGAGAACATTGTGTGAAGTGCACAGAAGTAGCTATTTGAGTGTGTGTGAAAATGTGAGGTAACCACTGTTACTCCTAAATTTCTGTGGAATTAAGTTTTCTGTGTGTGTCTGAAAATCCAAGTGGTTCAAGTTGGTAGTGTATTTGTTGCAAGCGAAAAAAGCTTTTTAGTAAACTGAGGCACTAGCATTAGTTTCCTGTTCACTGTGACAAGGAAGCTAGTATAAAAAGTAGTTTGTGGTTTTGTTTGCAAAGAAGTGCTCATGGGATGTAAGCACTGCTTGAGATTATTCTGAGATGATTTTTTGAGGGGGGGGGGAGATTGCTAAACATCTAGCATTTTAGTAAGGAGCTTGTCGGAGTAGTCGTAAAATTGTTATTTTATGAGAAATTTCTTTATTCATAGCACATGGCCATCATAGTTGAAGCATAAAGATTGGCATGGTATGCGTAGGTCTGTAAAATGTCCTGACAGTGATGTTCACAGAGACTTGTTGTATACTTTGATTCTTCATCTGTTTAACAGTAGACATAAGAAATGTATTAGTGGAGCAAGTAGCTGTGAAATTACTGGCGTATGATTGATAGTATGGACGTGGCGCTGAGTGTAAGTGTTTGTTTAGCTGTGGGTGTTTTCATAATTGCCATGTGAGGAAAAGCAATACTCGTGATAGGCGAAAAGAGATACAGAGAGAAACACATTTATTGCGAGTATTATATATCAGCAGCTCTTGGGCGGGTATCAAGCTAGACGCAAAGTGAAACGAAAGAGGAAGTATGCATGAAAGTGGCGATATATCGACAAGAGTTTGCACTGTTAGGGTGAAGTGAATAAACTAGTGCGGTGCGAAAATTTTCGAAGAGAGAGGCGGCTTTAAAGAAAGCACAAGAGTCGTATGAACGCCGTCTTGTGTGTTTGTCTTTCAGTGGCTATTTGGCATGTCTGCTTGCGCCATAGGATGCTACTGTATGTGCCCCAGGCCCCCATCTAGCGGCCGGAGGTGCAAGCGGTGTTTACATACAGTCTCGCGTGAGGCAATGGTCTCTCATTTCGGAAGACAAGAAGCACTGGTAGCGCACAAAATAGCTGAGTGAGATCATGGCGGCCAAGTAAGAGTAGAAGTAGGTTCTTTGCAGAATGTCCGAGCTTAAGAAATTCTTCGATAAGTAAATCGCGAAATGTGAAGAGTGTGTCGTATTCTCGTAGGGCGTGTTGACGGTCTCGTGGCATAAGTAGCGAGCGGTGATAGCTTGCTAGCAAGATCATACTTCACAGGATCATTTCTGTAGTATGTCTTCAACTCTCTCTAGTTCAAAGCTGGAGTAGACGTAACCACGATGATGAGTGGTAGCACTGTCCCTGAGCGTGAGGCTTGCGATCGAGATTCATCGCATCTTGGTTGTAATCGATGATCGTTCACCACATTCTGAGGGATGTGGGAAGGGAATAGCGCTTTCCGAGTGGTGGTTTTATTATATAGAATAGAAGCAAGCATAAGTCATACTTTTGGTATCGGGACCCGCGTCGTTGCAGCAATGTCGCTACAGGTTGTGGAAGGACTTTGATTGCGACATGTCATGAAAGCCTTGTGGGAGTTTCTCGAGTGGCACGGGGACGAGCCATTTGATTTGGCCTGCTCCAAGTGCTAGGCTTGGATGACAACGACGTACTTTTGAGTTACAAGAATGAGTGAGCAACACAAGAAGAGTGCAATTGATGACCATAAACGGCTGACACACAACACAGTCTTGATAATCAGCACTAATGCATGATGTACGGAACATTTAGGAGGAGCGCGTTTGGCTAGCAAACATGAATTGAGTGATTTGCAAGGCACTGTTATCTGCAAGAAGGAATGCATGGAATTCGCAAATGAATAAGACTGGTTCAAATACTATCGACAGAAATTTTATTTCTGTTGTCAACTAGTATTAATTAGTTGTGTGGGAGCAGGGGGATATTTCCCTTGCACCATACATCTACATACAGGTTGCGTCTGATGTGGCCTAGTTTTGCGTTCAAAGAACTATCTAGTTGCCTGTTTTTTCAGTGAACGAGTGTGGTGGGGAGGAGAGAGATTAGTGTTAGATGCAGAGCAGTGCGGGCAGTTAGTTGTGTGTCTGACGGTGGGTCGCCGAGAGGAATTAGGCGTGCTGCCATCTGTCGGCAGGTGAGGTAATGAAGCAGCTTGAATGGTGACAGAAATGATGAAAATAGTTATCTAAAGAGTAATATCGACGACATTTGGCAGACACGTATTTCAGCGCTGACAGTTAGTTTGGGGTGTGTGCTTGCATGGCACTGGAAGTCTGTTGACGGTAGAGAAGTAGACAAGACGGAAAGAATTTTCCGTGTTCTCGCGGAGAAGCAATAGAGAAGCAGCCATAAGTATTGAAGTGAGGGCTTTGATCGGCACTCTGGTTTCCCTTCAAAACGAATAAATCTTTCGCCTTTTACTAAAGATTTCCGTGGAGGGGAACATTAAATGAGTCTATAAGGTATTTTTCGTAGTGCTCGGCTATTGCTGAGCCATAATCACAAGTAAAACGTAATGTAATTAGCAAGAGGTAGGTTGTGTTGTGAGAATGAAGGGCGTGGAGTAGCGGATCACGTTGGATCAGGTAGATGCTTTTTTAATTTGAAAATGCAATTGGCCGTTTCGTAGTATAATGAAACAAGTACATTTGCCCTGAAATGGCTTGCAGTGTGTTAGGCGATTGTGTAAAGAGAGAGAGAGAGAGAGAGCGCTATTTATTGTCCTGGAAACTCTTGGTGAACCCTTTCCGCATCTCAGTTCTAGATGATTTGAGGGTGTTTACTTGCACTGCAGTTGCACAACAGCATATAAGCCGATATTTGGAAGTGAATGATGAATTGAGAGGCTTTGTAATAAATACTAGTATGTGATTAGTAGATTGTGTTTTGAAACCCAAATTATTTTTACCGCACAAGTTTGTGATTTGTAGGTATGATGTGAGTGAGATTTGGGCTGTAGATGGTGGTTAGTTGGGCAGGATGAGCATTTCAATTGTTTTCAATAGAGTGGATATTAGTGGCACTGGCTTGTTGCCATAATGTGGCATTGGTTCTTTGTTCATAACAGTGTACTCAGTTTTGTAGAAGATTTAGGTGAGAAAGAGACAGTTGTTGAATATGACATAGATAGCTAGAGATGAATTGAGTAGCAATTTCCTGGTAGTTGTAGTTTGGGTATGATGTGTCTCAGTGAGAGATAAATCTTGAAATGGAAGGGTTGTTCCTAGCTACAGTCTTGGAAACTATGTATCTGCTGTTGACTCCAATGTTTTCAAGATTACTTGTGTACAAAATTGGCCAGACTTTGCAGTTTCTTCTTCAGTAAATCAGTGGAAGGTGGTGCAGATAATGGTATAAATGTTCAGTGCCTCCTGTGAGTTGTTGATGCTGCTTGTCTTTTAAGTAAAATTGATAGGGGCTCTTGATTGACCCAGCCATAGACAGAGCTGGTGCATACTTGGCTTGAGAAGACTTTGGCCAGTAAATGATGAAATACCAACACATTGCTCACAACAAAGCTCCTTTCTCTGCATTCTAGTTTCCCTCGGGTATAGAGTGACTTGATATTGGCAGATAATCACTTTGATCAGGCTGTTTTTTTTTTTAATGCTCTTTTACCAGAATCCATTCATAGTGATAACTGTGTTCTCTGGTGGAACACGATGAGAACATTGTGTGAAGTGCACAGAAGTAGCTATTTGAGTGTGTGTGAAAATGTGAGGTAACCACTGTTACTCCTAAATTTCTGTGGAATTAAGTTTTCTGTGTGTGTCTGAAAATCCAAGTGGTTCAAGTTGGTAGTTTATTTGTTGCAAGCGAAAAAAGCTTTTTAGTAAACTGAGGCACTAGCATTAGTTTCCTGTTCACTGTGACAAGGAAGCTAGTATAAAAAGTAGTTTGTGGTTTTGTTTGCAAAGAAGTGCTCATGGGATGTAAGCACTGCTTGAGATTATTCTGAGATGATTTTTTGAGGGGGGGGGGGAGATTGCTAAACATCTAGCATTTTAGTAAGGAGCTTGTCGGAGTAGTCGTAAAATTGTTATTTTATGAGAAATTTCTTTATTCATAGCACATGGCCATCATAGTTGAAGCATAAAGATTGGCATGGTATGCGTAGGTCTGTAAAATGTCCTGACAGTGATGTTCACAGAGACTTGTTGTATACTTTGATTCTTCATCTGTTTAACAGTAGACATAAGAAATGTATTAGTGGAGCAAGTAGCTGTGAAATTACTGGCGTATGATTGATAGTATGGACGTGGCGCTGAGTGTAAGTGTTTGTTTAGCTGTGGGTGTTTTCATAATTGCCATGTGAGGAAAAGCAATACTCGTGATAGGCGAAAAGAGATACAGAGAGAAACACATTTATTGCGAGTATTATATATCAGCAGCTCTTGGGCGGGTATCAAGCTAGACGCAAAGTGAAACGAAAGAGGAAGTATGCATGAAAGTGGCGATATATCGACAAGAATTTGCACTGTTAGGGTGAGGTGAATAAACTAGTGCGGTGCGAAAATTTTCGAAGAGAGAGGCGGCTTTAAAGAAAGCACAAGAGTCGTATGAACGCCGTCTTGTGTGTTTGTCTTTCAGTGGCTATTTGGCATGTCTGCTTGCGCCATAGGATGCTACTGTATGTGCCCCAGGCCCCCATCTAGCGGCCGGAGGTGCAAGCGGTGTTTACATACAGTCTCGCGTGAGGCAATGGTCTCTCATTTCGGAAGACAAGAAGCACTGGTAGCGCACAAAATAGCTGAGTGAGATCATGGCGGCCAAGTAAGAGTAGAAGTAGGTTCTTTGCAGAATGTCCGAGCTTAAGAAATTCTTCGATAAGTAAATCGCGAAATGTGAAGAGTGTGTCGTATTCTCGTAGGGCGTGTTGACGGTCTCGTGGCATAAGTAGCGAGCGGTGATAGCTTGCTAGCAAGATCATACTTCACAGGATCATTTCTGTAGTATGTCTTCAACTCTCTCTAGTTCAAAGCTGGAGTAGACGTAACCACGATGATGAGTGGTAGCACTGTCCCTGAGCGTGAGGCTTGCGATCGAGATTCATCGCATCTTGGTTGTAATCGATGATCGTTCACCACATTCTGAGGGATGTGGGAAGGGAATAGCGCTTTCCGAGTGGTGGTTTTATTATATAGAATAGAAGCAAGCATAAGTCATACTTTTGGTATCGGGACCCGCGTCGTTGCAGCAATGTCGCTACAGGTTGTGGAAGGACTTTGATTGCGACATGTCATGAAAGCCTTGTGGGAGTTTCTCGAGTGGCACGGGGACGAGCCATTTGATTTGGCCTGCTCCAAGTGCTAGGCTTGGATGACAACGACGTACTTTTGAGTTACAAGAATGAGTGAGCAACACAAGAAGAGTGCAATTGATGACCATAAACGGCTGACACACAACACAGTCTTGATAATCAGCACTAATGCATGATGTACGGAACATTTAGGAGGAGCGCGTTTGGCTAGCAAACATGAATTGAGTGATTTGCAAGGCACTGTTATCTGCAAGAAGGAATGCATGGAATTCGCAAATGAATAAGACTGGTTCAAATACTATCGACAGAAATTTTATTTCTGTTGTCAACTAGTATTAATTAGTTGTGTGGGAGCAGGGGGATATTTCCCTTGCACCATACATCTACATACAGGTTGCGTCTGATGTGGCCTAGTTTTGCGTTCAAAGAACTATCTAGTTGCCTGTTTTTTCAGTGAACGAGTGTGGTGGGGAGGAGAGAGATTAGTGTTAGATGCAGAGCAGTGCGGGCAGTTAGTTGTGTGTCTGACGGTGGGTCGCCGAGAGGAATTAGGCGTGCTGCCATCTGTCGGCAGGTGAGGTAATGAAGCAGCTTGAATGGTGACAGAAATGATGAAAATAGTTATCTAAAGAGTAATATCGACGACATTTGGCAGACACGTATTTCAGCGCTGACAGTTAGTTTGGGGTGTGTGCTTGCATGGCACTGGAAGTCTGTTGACGGTAGAGAAGTAGACAAGACGGAAAGAATTTTCCGCGTTCTCGCGGAGAAGCAATAGAGAAGCAGCCATAAGTATTGAAGTGAGGGCTTTGATCGGCACTCTGGTTTCCCTTCAAAACGAATAAATCTTTCGCCTTTTACTAAAGATTTCCGTGGAGGGGAACATTAAATGAGTCTATAAGGTATTTTTCGTAGTGCTCGGCTATTGCTGAGCCATAATCACAAGTAAAACGTAATGTAATTAGCAAGAGGTAGGTTGTGTTGTGAGAATGAAGGGCGTGGAGTAGCGGATCACGTTGGATCAGGTAGATGCTTTTTTAATTTGAAAATGCAATTGGCCGTTTCGTAGTATAATGAAACAAGTACATTTGCCCTGAAATGGCTTGCAGTGTGTTAGGCGATTGTGTAAAGAGAGAGAGAGAGAGCGCTATTTATTGTCCTGGAAACTCTTGGTGAACCCTTTCCGCATCTCAGTTCTAGATGATTTGAGGGTGTTTACTTGCACTGCAGTTGCACAACAGCATATAAGCCGATATTTGGAAGTGAATGATGAATTGAGAGGCTTTGTAATAAATACTAGTATGTGATTAGTAGATTGTGTTTTGAAACCCAAAATTATTTTTACCGCACAAGTTTGTGATTTGTAGGTATGATGTGAGTGAGATTTGGGCTGTAGATGGTGGTTAGTTGGGCAGGATGAGCATTTCAATTGTTTTCAATAGAGTGGATATTAGTGGCACTGGCTTGTTGCCATAATGTGGCATTGGTTCTTTGTTCATAACAGTGTACTCAGTTTTGTAGAAGATTTAGGTGAGAAAGAGACAGTTGTTGAATATGACATAGATAGCTAGAGATGAATTGAGTAGCAATTTCCTGGTAGTTGTAGTTTGGGTATGATGTGTCTCAGTGAGAGATAAATCTTGAAATGGAAGGGTTGTTCCTAGCTACAGTCTTGGAAACTATGTATCTGCTGTTGACTCCAATGTTTTCAAGATTACTTGTGTACAAAATTGGCCAGACTTTGCAGTTTCTTCTTCAGTAAATCAGTGGAAGGTGGTGCAGATAATGGTATAAATGTTCAGTGCCTCCTGTGAGTTGTTGATGCTGCTTGTCTTTTAAGTAAAATTGATAGGGGCTCTTGATTGACCCAGCCATAGACAGAGCTGGTGCATACTTGGCTTGAGAAGACTTTGGCCAGTAAATGATGAAATACCAACACATTGCTCACAACAAAGCTCCTTTCCCTGCATTCTAGTTTCCCTCGGGTATAGAGTGACATGATATTGGCAGATAATCACTTTGATCAGGCTGTTTGTTTTTTTTTTTTAATGCTCTTTTACCAGAATCCATTCATAGTGATAACTGTGTTCTCTGGTGGAACACGATGAGAACATTGTGTGAAGTGCACAGAAGTAGCTATTTGAGTGTGTGTGAAAATGTGAGGTAACCACTGTTACTCCTAAATTTCTGTGGAATTAAGTTTTCTGTGTGTGTCTGAAAATCCAAGTGGTTCAAGTTGGTAGTTTATTTGTTGCAAGCGAAAAAAGCTTTTTAGTAAACTGAGGCACTAGCATTAGTTTCCTGTTCACTGTGACAAGGAAGCTAGTATAAAAAGTAGTTTGTGGTTTTGTTTGCAAAGAAGTGCTCATGGGATGTAAGCACTGCTTGAGATTATTCTGAGATGATTTTTTGAGGGGGGGGGGGGGAGATTGCTAAACATCTAGCATTTTAGTAAGGAGCTTGTCGGAGTAGTCGTAAAATTGTTATTTTATGAGAAATTTCTTTATTCATAGCACATGGCCATCATAGTTGAAGCATAAAGATTGGCATGGTATGCGTAGGTCTGTAAAATGTCCTGACAGTGATGTTCACAGAGACTTGTTGTATACTTTGATTCTTCATCTGTTTAACAGTAGACATAAGAAATGTATTAGTGGAGCAAGTAGCTGTGAAATTACTGGCGTATGATTGATAGTATGGACGTGGCGCTGAGTGTAAGTGTTTGTTTAGCTGTGGGTGTTTTCATAATTGCCATGTGAGGAAAAGCAATACTCGTGATAGGCGAAAAGAGATACAGAGAGAAACACATTTATTGCGAGTATTATATATCAGCAGCTCTTGGGCGGGTATCAAGCTAGACGCAAAGTGAAACGAAAGAGGAAGTATGCATGAAAGTGGCGATATATCGACAAGAGTTTGCACTGTTAGGGTGAAGTGAATAAACTAGTGCGGTGCGAAAATTTTCGAAGAGAGAGGCGGCTTTAAAGAAAGCACAAGAGTCGTATGAACGCCGTCTTGTGTGTTTGTCTTTCAGTGGCTATTTGGCATGTCTGCTTGCGCCATAGGATGCTACTGTATGTGCCCCAGGCCCCCATCTAGCGGCCGGAGGTGCAAGCGGTGTTTACATACAGTCTCGCGTGAGGCAATGGTCTCTCATTTCGGAAGACAAGAAGCACTGGTAGCGCACAAAATAGCTGAGTGAGATCATGGCGGCCAAGTAAGAGTAGAAGTAGGTTCTTTGCAGAATGTCCGAGCTTAAGAAATTCTTCGATAAGTAAATCGCGAAATGTGAAGAGTGTGTCGTATTCTCGTAGGGCGTGTTGACGGTCTCGTGGCATAAGTAGCGAGCGGTGATAGCTTGCTAGCAAGATCATACTTCACAGGATCATTTCTGTAGTATGTCTTCAACTCTCTCTAGTTCAAAGCTGGAGTAGACGTAACCACGATGATGAGTGGTAGCACTGTCCCTGAGCGTGAGGCTTGCGATCGAGATTCATCGCATCTTGGTTGTAATCGATGATCGTTCACCACATTCTGAGGGATGTGGGAAGGGAATAGCGCTTTCCGAGTGGTGGTTTTATTATATAGAATAGAAGCAAGCATAAGTCATACTTTTGGTATCGGGACCCGCGTCGTTGCAGCAATGTCGCTACAGGTTGTGGAAGGACTTTGATTGCGACATGTCATGAAAGCCTTGTGGGAGTTTCTCGAGTGGCACGGGGACGAGCCATTTGATTTGGCCTGCTCCAAGTGCTAGGCTTGGATGACAACGACGTACTTTTGAGTTACAAGAATGAGTGAGCAACACAAGAAGAGTGCAATTGATGACCATAAACGGCTGACACACAACACAGTCTTGATAATCAGCACTAATGCATGATGTACGGAACATTTAGGAGGAGCGCGTTTGGCTAGCAAACATGAATTGAGTGATTTGCAAGGCACTGTTATCTGCAAGAAGGAATGCATGGAATTCGCAAATGAATAAGACTGGTTCAAATACTATCGACAGAAATTTTATTTCTGTTGTCAACTAGTATTAATTAGTTGTGTGGGAGCAGGGGGATATTTCCCTTGCACCATACATCTACATACAGGTTGCGTCTGATGTGGCCTAGTTTTGCGTTCAAAGAACTATCTAGTTGCCTGTTTTTTCAGTGAACGAGTGTGGTGGGGAGGAGAGAGATTAGTGTTAGATGCAGAGCAGTGCGGGCAGTTAGTTGTGTGTCTGACGGTGGGTCGCCGAGAGGAATTAGGCGTGCTGCCATCTGTCGGCAGGTGAGGTAATGAAGCAGCTTGAATGGTGACAGAAATGATGAAAATAGTTATCTAAAGAGTAATATCGACGACATTTGGCAGACACGTATTTCAGCGCTGACAGTTAGTTTGGGGTGTGTGCTTGCATGGCACTGGAAGTCTGTTGACGGTAGAGAAGTAGACAAGACGGAAAGAATTTTCCGTGTTCTCGCGGAGAAGCAATAGAGAAGCAGCCATAAGTATTGAAGTGAGGGCTTTGATCGGCACTCTGGTTTCCCTTCAAAACGAATAAATCTTTCGCCTTTTACTAAAGATTTCCGTGGAGGGGAACATTAAATGAGTCTATAAGGTATTTTTCGTAGTGCTCGGCTATTGCTGAGCCATAATCACAAGTAAAACGTAATGTAATTAGCAAGAGGTAGGTTGTGTTGTGAGAATGAAGGGCGTGGAGTAGCGGATCACGTTGGATCAGGTAGATGCTTTTTTAATTTGAAAATGCAATTGGCCGTTTCGTAGTATAATGAAACAAGTACATTTGCCCTGAAATGGCTTGCAGTGTGTTAGGCGATTGTGTAAAGAGAGAGAGAGAGAGAGAGCGCTATTTATTGTCCTGGAAACTCTTGGTGAACCCTTTCCGCATCTCAGTTCTAGATGATTTGAGGGTGTTTACTTGCACTGCAGTTGCACAACAGCATATAAGCCGATATTTGGAAGTGAATGATGAATTGAGAGGCTTTGTAATAAATACTAGTATGTGATTAGTAGATTGTGTTTTGAAACCCAAAATTATTTTTACCGCACAAGTTTGTGATTTGTAGGTATGATGTGAGTGAGATTTGGGCTGTAGATGGTGGTTAGTTGGGCAGGATGAGCATTTCAATTGTTTTCAATAGAGTGGATATTAGTGGCACTGGCTTGTTGCCATAATGTGGCATTGGTTCTTTGTTCATAACAGTGTACTCAGTTTTGTAGAAGATTTAGGTGAGAAAGAGACAGTTGTTGAATATGACATAGATAGCTAGAGATGAATTGAGTAGCAATTTCCTGGTAGTTGTAGTTTGGGTATGATGTGTCTCAGTGAGAGATAAATCTTGAAATGGAAGGGTTGTTCCTAGCTACAGTCTTGGAAACTATGTATCTGCTGTTGACTCCAATGTTTTCAAGATTACTTGTGTACAAAATTGGCCAGACTTTGCAGTTTCTTCTTCAGTAAATCAGTGGAAGGTGGTGCAGATAATGGTATAAATGTTCAGTGCCTCCTGTGAGTTGTTGATGCTGCTTGTCTTTTAAGTAAAATTGATAGGGGCTCTTGATTGACCCAGCCATAGACAGAGCTGGTGCATACTTGGCTTGAGAAGACTTTGGCCAGTAAATGATGAAATACCAACACATTGCTCACAACAAAGCTCCTTTCCCTGCATTCTAGTTTCCCTCGGGTATAGAGTGACATGATATTGGCAGATAATCACTTTGATCAGGCTGTTTGTTTTTTTTTTTTTTAATGCTCTTTTACCAGAATCCATTCATAGTGATAACTGTGTTCTCTGGTGGAACACGATGAGAACATTGTGTGAAGTGCACAGAAGTAGCTATTTGAGTGTGTGTGAAAATGTGAGGTAACCACTGTTACTCCTAAATTTCTGTGGAATTAAGTTTTCTGTGTGTGTCTGAAAATCCAAGTGGTTCAAGTTGGTAGTTTATTTGTTGCAAGCGAAAAAAGCTTTTTAGTAAACTGAGGCACTAGCATTAGTTTCCTGTTCACTGTGACAAGGAAGCTAGTATAAAAAGTAGTTTGTGGTTTTGTTTGCAAAGAAGTGCTCATGGGATGTAAGCACTGCTTGAGATTATTCTGAGATGATTTTTTGAGGGGGGGGGGGGAGATTGCTAAACATCTAGCATTTTAGTAAGGAGCTTGTCGGAGTAGTCGTAAAATTGTTATTTTATGAGAAATTTCTTTATTCATAGCACATGGCCATCATAGTTGAAGCATAAAGATTGGCATGGTATGCGTAGGTCTGTAAAATGTCCTGACAGTGATGTTCACAGAGACTTGTTGTATACTTTGATTCTTCATCTGTTTAACAGTAGACATAAGAAATGTATTAGTGGAGCAAGTAGCTGTGAAATTACTGGCGTATGATTGATAGTATGGACGTGGCGCTGAGTGTAAGTGTTTGTTTAGCTGTGGGTGTTTTCATAATTGCCATGTGAGGAAAAGCAATACTCGTGATAGGCGAAAAGAGATACAGAGAGAAACACATTTATTGCGAGTATTATATATCAGCAGCTCTTGGGCGGGTATCAAGCTAGACGCAAAGTGAAACGAAAGAGGAAGTATGCATGAAAGTGGCGATATATCGACAAGAGTTTGCACTGTTAGGGTGAGGTGAATAAACTAGTGCGGTGCGAAAATTTTCGAAGAGAGAGGCGGCTTTAAAGAAAGCACAAGAGTCGTATGAACGCCGTCTTGTGTGTTTGTCTTTCAGTGGCTATTTGGCATGTCTGCTTGCGCCATAGGATGCTACTGTATGTGCCCCAGGCCCCCATCTAGCGGCCGGAGGTGCAAGCGGTGTTTACATACAGTCTCGCGTGAGGCAATGGTCTCTCATTTCGGAAGACAAGAAGCACTGGTAGCGCACAAAATAGCTGAGTGAGATCATGGCGGCCAAGTAAGAGTAGAAGTAGGTTCTTTGCAGAATGTCCGAGCTTAAGAAATTCTTCGATAAGTAAATCGCGAAATGTGAAGAGTGTGTCGTATTCTCGTAGGGCGTGTTGACGGTCTCGTGGCATAAGTAGCGAGCGGTGATAGCTTGCTAGCAAGATCATACTTCACAGGATCATTTCTGTAGTATGTCTTCAACTCTCTCTAGTTCAAAGCTGGAGTAGACGTAACCACGATGATGAGTGGTAGCACTGTCCCTGAGCGTGAGGCTTGCGATCGAGATTCATCGCATCTTGGTTGTAATCGATGATCGTTCACCACATTCTGAGGGATGTGGGAAGGGAATAGCGCTTTCCGAGTGGTGGTTTTATTATATAGAATAGAAGCAAGCATAAGTCATACTTTTGGTATCGGGACCCGCGTCGTTGCAGCAATGTCGCTACAGGTTGTGGAAGGACTTTGATTGCGACATGTCATGAAAGCCTTGTGGGAGTTTCTCGAGTGGCACGGGGACGAGCCATTTGATTTGGCCTGCTCCAAGTGCTAGGCTTGGATGACAACGACGTACTTTTGAGTTACAAGAATGAGTGAGCAACACAAGAAGAGTGCAATTGATGACCATAAACGGCTGACACACAACACAGTCTTGATAATCAGCACTAATGCATGATGTACGGAACATTTAGGAGGAGCGCGTTTGGCTAGCAAACATGAATTGAGTGATTTGCAAGGCACTGTTATCTGCAAGAAGGAATGCATGGAATTCGCAAATGAATAAGACTGGTTCAAATACTATCGACAGAAATTTTATTTCTGTTGTCAACTAGTATTAATTAGTTGTGTGGGAGCAGGGGGATATTTCCCTTGCACCATACATCTACATACAGGTTGCGTCTGATGTGGCCTAGTTTTGCGTTCAAAGAACTATCTAGTTGCCTGTTTTTTCAGTGAACGAGTGTGGTGGGGAGGAGAGAGATTAGTGTTAGATGCAGAGCAGTGCGGGCAGTTAGTTGTGTGTCTGACGGTGGGTCGCCGAGAGGAATTAGGCGTGCTGCCATCTGTCGGCAGGTGAGGTAATGAAGCAGCTTGAATGGTGACAGAAATGATGAAAATAGTTATCTAAAGAGTAATATCGACGACATTTGGCAGACACGTATTTCAGCGCTGACAGTTAGTTTGGGGTGTGTGCTTGCATGGCACTGGAAGTCTGTTGACGGTAGAGAAGTAGACAAGACGGAAAGAATTTTCCGTGTTCTCGCGGAGAAGCAATAGAGAAGCAGCCATAAGTATTGAAGTGAGGGCTTTGATCGGCACTCTGGTTTCCCTTCAAAACGAATAAATCTTTCGCCTTTTACTAAAGATTTCCGTGGAGGGGAACATTAAATGAGTCTATAAGGTATTTTTCGTAGTGCTCGGCTATTGCTGAGCCATAATCACAAGTAAAACGTAATGTAATTAGCAAGAGGTAGGTTGTGTTGTGAGAATGAAGGGCGTGGAGTAGCGGATCACGTTGGATCAGGTAGATGCTTTTTTAATTTGAAAATGCAATTGGCCGTTTCGTAGTATAATGAAACAAGTACATTTGCCCTGAAATGGCTTGCGGTGTGTTAGGCGATTGTGTAAAGAGAGAGAGAGAGAGAGAGCGCTATTTATTGTCCTGGAAACTCTTGGTGAACCCTTTCCGCATCTCAGTTCTAGATGATTTGAGGGTGTTTACTTGCACTGCAGTTGCACAACAGCATATAAGCCGATATTTGGAAGTGAATGATGAATTGAGAGGCTTTGTAATAAATACTAGTATGTGATTAGTAGATTGTGTTTTGAAACCCAAAATTATTTTTACCGCACAAGTTTGTGATTTGTAGGTATGATGTGAGTGAGATTTGGGCTGTAGATGGTGGTTAGTTGGGCAGGATGAGCATTTCAATTGTTTTCAATAGAGTGGATATTAGTGGCACTGGCTTGTTGCCATAATGTGGCATTGGTTCTTTGTTCATAACAGTGTACTCAGTTTTGTAGAAGATTTAGGTGAGAAAGAGACAGTTGTTGAATATGACATAGATAGCTAGAGATGAATTGAGTAGCAATTTCCTGGTAGTTGTAGTTTGGGTATGATGTGTCTCAGTGAGAGATAAATCTTGAAATGGAAGGGTTGTTCCTAGCTACAGTCTTGGAAACTATGTATCTGCTGTTGACTCCAATGTTTTCAAGATTACTTGTGTACAAAATTGGCCAGACTTTGCAGTTTCTTCTTCAGTAAATCAGTGGAAGGTGGTGCAGATAATGGTATAAATGTTCAGTGCCTCCTGTGAGTTGTTGATGCTGCTTGTCTTTTAAGTAAAATTGATAGGGGCTCTTGATTGACCCAGCCATAGACAGAGCTGGTGCATACTTGGCTTGAGAAGACTTTGGCCAGTAAATGATGAAATACCAACACATTGCTCACAACAAAGCTCCTTTCCCTGCATTCTAGTTTCCCTCGGGTATAGAGTGACATGATATTGGCAGATAATCACTTTGATCAGGCTGTTTGTTTTTTTTTTAATGCTCTTTTACCAGAATCCATTCATAGTGATAACTGTGTTCTCTGGTGGAACACGATGAGAACATTGTGTGAAGTGCACAGAAGTAGCTATTTGAGTGTGTGTGAAAATGTGAGGTAACCACTGTTACTCCTAAATTTCTGTGGAATTAAGTTTTCTGTGTGTGTCTGAAAATCCAAGTGGTTCAAGTTGGTAGTTTATTTGTTGCAAGCGAAAAAAGCTTTTTAGTAAACTGAGGCACTAGCATTAGTTTCCTGTTCACTGTGACAAGGAAGCTAGTATAAAAAGTAGTTTGTGGTTTTGTTTGCAAAGAAGTGCTCATGGGATGTAAGCACTGCTTGAGATTATTCTGAGATGATTTTTAGAGGGGGGGGGGGGAGATTGCTAAACATCTAGCATTTTAGTAAGGAGCTTGTCGGAGTAGTCGTAAAATTGTTATTTTATGAGAAATTTCTTTATTCATAGCACATGGCCATCATAGTTGAAGCATAAAGATTGGCATGGTATGCGTAGGTCTGTAAAATGTCCTGACAGTGATGTTCACAGAGACTTGTTGTATACTTTGATTCTTCATCTGTTTAACAGTAGACATAAGAAATGTATTAGTGGAGCAAGTAGCTGTGAAATTACTGGCGTATGATTGATAGTATGGACGTGGCGCTGAGTGTAAGTGTTTGTTTAGCTGTGGGTGTTTTCATAATTGCCATGTGAGGAAAAGCAATACTCGTGATAGGCGAAAAGAGATACAGAGAGAAACACATTTATTGCGAGTATTATATATCAGCAGCTCTTGGGCGGGTATCAAGCTAGACGCAAAGTGAAACGAAAGAGGAAGTATGCATGAAAGTGGCGATATATCGACAAGAGTTTGCACTGTTAGGGTGAAGTGAATAAACTAGTGCGGTGCGAAAATTTTCGAAGAGAGAGGCGGCTTTAAAGAAAGCACAAGAGTCGTATGAACGCCGTCTTGTGTGTTTGTCTTTCAGTGGCTATTTGGCATGTCTGCTTGCGCCATAGGATGCTACTGTATGTGCCCCAGGCCCCCATCTAGCGGCCGGAGGTGCAAGCGGTGTTTACATACAGTCTCGCGTGAGGCAATGGTCTCTCATTTCGGAAGACAAGAAGCACTGGTAGCGCACAAAATAGCTGAGTGAGATCATGGCGGCCAAGTAAGAGTAGAAGTAGGTTCTTTGCAGAATGTCCGAGCTTAAGAAATTCTTCGATAAGTAAATCGCGAAATGTGAAGAGTGTGTCGTATTCTCGTAGGGCGTGTTGACGGTCTCGTGGCATAAGTAGCGAGCGGTGATAGCTTGCTAGCAAGATCATACTTCACAGGATCATTTCTGTAGTATGTCTTCAACTCTCTCTAGTTCAAAGCTGGAGTAGACGTAACCACGATGATGAGTGGTAGCACTGTCCCTGAGCGTGAGGCTTGCGATCGAGATTCATCGCATCTTGGTTGTAATCGATGATCGTTCACCACATTCTGAGGGATGTGGGAAGGGAATAGCGCTTTCCGAGTGGTGGTTTTATTATATAGAATAGAAGCAAGCATAAGTCATACTTTTGGTATCGGGACCCGCGTCGTTGCAGCAATGTCGCTACAGGTTGTGGAAGGACTTTGATTGCGACATGTCATGAAAGCCTTGTGGGAGTTTCTCGAGTGGCACGGGGACGAGCCATTTGATTTGGCCTGCTCCAAGTGCTAGGCTTGGATGACAACGACGTACTTTTGAGTTACAAGAATGAGTGAGCAACACAAGAAGAGTGCAATTGATGACCATAAACGGCTGACACACAACACAGTCTTGATAATCAGCACTAATGCATGATGTACGGAACATTTAGGAGGAGCGCGTTTGGCTAGCAAACATGAATTGGGTGATTTGCAAGGCACTGTTATCTGCAAGAAGGAATGCATGGAATTCGCAAATGAATAAGACTGGTTCAAATACTATCGACAGAAATTTTATGTCTGTTGTCAACTAGTATTAATTAGTTGTGTGGGAGCAGGGGGATATTTCCCTTGCACCATACATCTACATACAGGTTGCGTCTGATGTGGCCTAGTTTTGCGTTCAAAGAACTATCTAGTTGCCTGTTTTTTCAGTGAACGAGTGTGGTGGGGAGGAGAGAGATTAGTGTTAGATGCAGAGCAGTGCGGGCAGTTAGTTGTGTGTCTGACGGTGGGTCGCCGAGAGGAATTAGGCGTGCTGCCATCTGTCGGCAGGTGAGGTAATGAAGCAGCTTGAATGGTGACAGAAATGATGAAAATAGTTATCTAAAGAGTAATATCGACGACATTTGGCAGACACGTATTTCAGCGCTGACAGTTAGTTTGGGGTGTGTGCTTGCATGGCACTGGAAGTCTGTTGACGGTAGAGAAGTAGACAAGACGGAAAGAATTTTCCGTGTTCTCGCGGAGAAGCAATAGAGAAGCAGCCATAAGTATTGAAGTGAGGGCTTTGATCGGCACTCTGGTTTCCCTTCAAAACGAATAAATCTTTCGCCTTTTACTAAAGATTTCCGTGGAGGGGAACATTAAATGAGTCTATAAGGTATTTTTCGTAGTGCTCGGCTATTGCTGAGCCATAATCACAAGTAAAACGTAATGTAATTAGCAAGAGGTAGGTTGTGTTGTGAGAATGAAGGGCGTGGAGTAGCGGATCACGTTGGATCAGGTAGATGCTTTTTTAATTTGAAAATGCAATTGGCCGTTTCGTAGTATAATGAAACAAGTACATTTGCCCTGAAATGGCTTGCAGTGTGTTAGGCGATTGTGTAAAGAGAGAGAGAGAGAGCGCTATTTATTGTCCTGGAAACTCTTGGTGAACCCTTTCCGCATCTCAGTTCTAGATGATTTGAGGGTGTTTACTTGCACTGCAGTTGCACAACAGCATATAAGCCGATATTTGGAAGTGAATGATGAATTGAGAGGCTTTGTAATAAATACTAGTATGTGATTAGTAGATTGTGTTTTGAAACCCAAAATTATTTTTACCGCACAAGTTTGTGATTTGTAGGTATGATGTGAGTGAGATTTGGGCTGTAGATGGTGGTTAGTTGGGCAGGATGAGCATTTCAATTGTTTTCAATAGAGTGGATATTAGTGGCACTGGCTTGTTGCCATAATGTGGCATTGGTTCTTTGTTCATAACAGTGTACTCAGTTTTGTAGAAGATTTAGGTGAGAAAGAGACAGTTGTTGAATATGACATAGATAGCTAGAGATGAATTGAGTAGCAATTTCCTGGTAGTTGTAGTTTGGGTATGATGTGTCTCAGTGAGAGATAAATCTTGAAATGGAAGGGTTGTTCCTAGCTACAGTCTTGGAAACTATGTATCTGCTGTTGACTCCAATGTTTTCAAGATTACTTGTGTACAAAATTGGCCAGACTTTGCAGTTTCTTCTTCAGTAAATCAGTGGAAGGTGGTGCAGATAATGGTATAAATGTTCAGTGCCTCCTGTGAGTTGTTGATGCTGCTTGTCTTTTAAGTAAAATTGATAGGGGCTCTTGATTGACCCAGCCATAGACAGAGCTGGTGCATACTTGGCTTGAGAAGACTTTGGCCAGTAAATGATGAAATACCAACACATTGCTCACAACAAAGCTCCTTTCCCTGCATTCTAGTTTCCCTCGGGTATAGAGTGACTTGATATTGGCAGATAATCACTTTGATCAGGCTGTTTTTTTTTTTAATGCTCTTTTACCAGAATCCATTCATAGTGATAACTGTGTTCTCTGGTGGAACACGATGAGAACATTGTGTGAAGTGCACAGAAGTAGCTATTTGAGTGTGTGTGAAAATGTGAGGTAACCACTGTTACTCCTAAATTTCTGTGGAATTAAGTTTTCTGTGTGTGTCTGAAAATCCAAGTGGTTCAAGTTGGTAGTTTATTTGTTGCAAGCGAAAAAAGCTTTTTAGTAAACTGAGGCACTAGCATTAGTTTCCTGTTCACTGTGACAAGGAAGCTAGTATAAAAAGTAGTTTGTGGTTTTGTTTGCAAAGAAGTGCTCATGGGATGTAAGCACTGCTTGAGATTATTCTGAGATGATTTTTTGAGGGGGGGGGGGGGGAGATTGCTAAACATCTAGCATTTTAGTAAGGAGCTTGTCGGAGTAGTCGTAAAATTGTTATTTTATGAGAAATTTCTTTATTCATAGCACATGGCCATCATAGTTGAAGCATAAAGATTGGCATGGTATGCGTAGGTCTGTAAAATGTCCTGACAGTGATGTTCACAGAGACTTGTTGTATACTTTGATTCTTCATCTGTTTAACAGTAGACATAAGAAATGTATTAGTGGAGCAAGTAGCTGTGAAATTACTGGCGTATGATTGATAGTATGGACGTGGCGCTGAGTGTAAGTGTTTGTTTAGCTGTGGGTGTTTTCATAATTGCCATGTGAGGAAAAGCAATACTCGTGATAGGCGAAAAGAGATACAGAGAGAAACACATTTATTGCGAGTATTATATATCAGCAGCTCTTGGGCGGGTATCAAGCTAGACGCAAAGTGAAACGAAAGAGGAAGTATGCATGAAAGTGGCGATATATCGACAAGAGTTTGCACTGTTAGGGTGAGGTGAATAAACTAGTGCGGTGCGAAAATTTTCGAAGAGAGAGGCGGCTTTAAAGAAAGCACAAGAGTCGTATGAACGCCGTCTTGTGTGTTTGTCTTTCAGTGGCTATTTGGCATGTCTGCTTGCGCCATAGGATGCTACTGTATGTGCCCCAGGCCCCCATCTAGCGGCCGGAGGTGCAAGCGGTGTTTACATACAGTCTCGCGTGAGGCAATGGTCTCTCATTTCGGAAGACAAGAAGCACTGGTAGCGCACAAAATAGCTGAGTGAGATCATGGCGGCCAAGTAAGAGTAGAAGTAGGTTCTTTGCAGAATGTCCGAGCTTAAGAAATTCTTCGATAAGTAAATCGCGAAATGTGAAGAGTGTGTCGTATTCTCGTAGGGCGTGTTGACGGTCTCGTGGCATAAGTAGCGAGCGGTGATAGCTTGCTAGCAAGATCATACTTCACAGGATCATTTCTGTAGTATGTCTTCAACTCTCTCTAGTTCAAAGCTGGAGTAGACGTAACCACGATGATGAGTGGTAGCACTGTCCCTGAGCGTGAGGCTTGCGATCGAGATTCATCGCATCTTGGTTGTAATCGATGATCGTTCACCACATTCTGAGGGATGTGGGAAGGGAATAGCGCTTTCCGAGTGGTGGTTTTATTATATAGAATAGAAGCAAGCATAAGTCATACTTTTGGTATCGGGACCCGCGTCGTTGCAGCAATGTCGCTACAGGTTGTGGAAGGACTTTGATTGCGACATGTCATGAAAGCCTTGTGGGAGTTTCTCGAGTGGCACGGGGACGAGCCATTTGATTTGGCCTGCTCCAAGTGCTAGGCTTGGATGACAACGACGTACTTTTGAGTTACAAGAATGAGTGAGCAACACAAGAAGAGTGCAATTGATGACCATAAACGGCTGACACACAACACAGTCTTGATAATCAGCACTAATGCATGATGTACGGAACATTTAGGAGGAGCGCGTTTGGCTAGCAAACATGAATTGAGTGATTTGCAAGGCACTGTTATCTGCAAGAAGGAATGCATGGAATTCGCAAATGAATAAGACTGGTTCAAATACTATCGACAGAAATTTTATTTCTGTTGTCAACTAGTATTAATTAGTTGTGTGGGAGCAGGGGGATATTTCCCTTGCACCATACATCTACATACAGGTTGCGTCTGATGTGGCCTAGTTTTGCGTTCAAAGAACTATCTAGTTGCCTGTTTTTTCAGTGAACGAGTGTGGTGGGGAGGAGAGAGATTAGTGTTAGATGCAGAGCAGTGCGGGCAGTTAGTTGTGTGTCTGACGGTGGGTCGCCGAGAGGAATTAGGCGTGCTGCCATCTGTCGGCAGGTGAGGTAATGAAGCAGCTTGAATGGTGACAGAAATGATGAAAATAGTTATCTAAAGAGTAATATCGACGACATTTGGCAGACACGTATTTCAGCGCTGACAGTGAGTTTGGGGTGTGTGCTTGCATGGCACTGGAAGTCTGTTGACGGTAGAGAAGTAGACAAGACGGAAAGAATTTTCCGTGTTCTCGCGGAGAAGCAATAGAGAAGCAGCCATAAGTATTGAAGTGAGGGCTTTGATCGGCACTCTGGTTTCCCTTCAAAACGAATAAATCTTTCGCCTTTTACTAAAGATTTCCGTGGAGGGGAACATTAAATGAGTCTATAAGGTATTTTTCGTAGTGCTCGGCTATTGCTGAGCCATAATCACAAGTAAAACGTAATGTAATTAGCAAGAGGTAGGTTGTGTTGTGAGAATGAAGGGCGTGGAGTAGCGGATCACGTTGGATCAGGTAGATGCTTTTTTAATTTGAAAATGCAATTGGCCGTTTCGTAGTATAATGAAACAAGTACATTTGCCCTGAAATGGCTTGCAGTGTGTTAGGCGATTGTGTAAAGAGAGAGAGAGAGAGCGCTATTTATTGTCCTGGAAACTCTTGGTGAACCCTTTCCGCATCTCAGTTCTAGATGATTTGAGGGTGTTTACTTGCACTGCAGTTGCACAACAGCATATAAGCCGATATTTGGAAGTGAATGATGAATTGAGAGGCTTTGTAATAAATACTAGTATGTGATTAGTAGATTGTGTTTTGAAACCCAAAATTATTTTTACCGCACAAGTTTGTGATTTGTAGGTATGATGTGAGTGAGATTTGGGCTGTAGATGGTGGTTAGTTGGGCAGGATGAGCATTTCAATTGTTTTCAATAGAGTGGATATTAGTGGCACTGGCTTGTTGCCATAATGTGGCATTGGTTCTTTGTTCATAACAGTGTACTCAGTTTTGTAGAAGATTTAGGTGAGAAAGAGACAGTTGTTGAATATGACATAGATAGCTAGAGATGAATTGAGTAGCAATTTCCTGGTAGTTGTAGTTTGGGTATGATGTGTCTCAGTGAGAGATAAATCTTGAAATGGAAGGGTTGTTCCTAGCTACAGTCTTGGAAACTATGTATCTGCTGTTGACTCCAATGTTTTCAAGATTACTTGTGTACAAAATTGGCCAGACTTTGCAGTTTCTTCTTCAGTAAATCAGTGGAAGGTGGTGCAGATAATGGTATAAATGTTCAGTGCCTCCTGTGAGTTGTTGATGCTGCTTGTCTTTTAAGTAAAATTGATAGGGGCTCTTGATTGACCCAGCCATAGACAGAGCTGGTGCATACTTGGCTTGAGAAGACTTTGGCCAGTAAATGATGAAATACCAACACATTGCTCACAACAAAGCTCCTTTCCCTGCATTCTAGTTTCCCTCGGGTATAGAGTGACATGATATTGGCAGATAATCACTTTGATCAGGCTGTTTGTTTTTTTTTTTAATGCTCTTTTACCAGAATCCATTCATAGTGATAACTGTGTTCTCTGGTGGAACACGATGAGAACATTGTGTGAAGTGCACAGAAGTAGCTATTTGAGTGTGTGTGAAAATGTGAGGTAACCACTGTTACTCCTAAATTTCTGTGGAATTAAGTTTTCTGTGTGTGTCTGAAAATCCAAGTGGTTCAAGTTGGTAGTTTATTTGTTGCAAGCGAAAAAAGCTTTTTAGTAAACTGAGGCACTAGCATTAGTTTCCTGTTCACTGTGACAAGGAAGCTAGTATAAAAAGTAGTTTGTGGTTTTGTTTGCAAAGAAGTGCTCATGGGATGTAAGCACTGCTTGAGATTATTCTGAGATGATTTTTTGAGGGGGGGGGGGAGATTGCTAAACATCTAGCATTTTAGTAAGGAGCTTGTCGGAGTAGTCGTAAAATTGTTATTTTATGAGAAATTTCTTTATTCATAGCACATGGCCATCATAGTTGAAGCATAAAGATTGGCATGGTATGCGTAGGTCTGTAAAATGTCCTGACAGTGATGTTCACAGAGACTTGTTGTATACTTTGATTCTTCATCTGTTTAACAGTAGACATAAGAAATGTATTAGTGGAGCAAGTAGCTGTGAAATTACTGGCGTATGATTGATAGTATGGACGTGGCGCTGAGTGTAAGTGTTTGTTTAGCTGTGGGTGTTTTCATAATTGCCATGTGAGGAAAAGCAATACTCGTGATAGGCGAAAAGAGATACAGAGAGAAACACATTTATTGCGAGTATTATATATCAGCAGCTCTTGGGCGGGTATCAAGCTAGACGCAAAGTGAAACGAAAGAGGAAGTATGCATGAAAGTGGCGATATATCGACAAGAGTTTGCACTGTTAGGGTGAGGTGAATAAACTAGTGCGGTGCGAAAATTTTCGAAGAGAGAGGCGGCTTTAAAGAAAGCACAAGAGTCGTATGAACGCCGTCTTGTGTGTTTGTCTTTCAGTGGCTATTTGGCATGTCTGCTTGCGCCATAGGATGCTACTGTATGTGCCCCAGGCCCCCATCTAGCGGCCGGAGGTGCAAGCGGTGTTTACATACAGTCTCGCGTGAGGCAATGGTCTCTCATTTCGGAAGACAAGAAGCACTGGTAGCGCACAAAATAGCTGAGTGAGATCATGGCGGCCAAGTAAGAGTAGAAGTAGGTTCTTTGCAGAATGTCCGAGCTTAAGAAATTCTTCGATAAGTAAATCGCGAAATGTGAAGAGTGTGTCGTATTCTCGTAGGGCGTGTTGACGGTCTCGTGGCATAAGTAGCGAGCGGTGATAGCTTGCTAGCAAGATCATACTTCACAGGATCATTTCTGTAGTATGTCTTCAACTCTCTCTAGTTCAAAGCTGGAGTAGACGTAACCACGATGATGAGTGGTAGCACTGTCCCTGAGCGTGAGGCTTGCGATCGAGATTCATCGCATCTTGGTTGTAATCGATGATCGTTCACCACATTCTGAGGGATGTGGGAAGGGAATAGCGCTTTCCGAGTGGTGGTTTTATTATATAGAATAGAAGCAAGCATAAGTCATACTTTTGGTATCGGGACCCGCGTCGTTGCAGCAATGTCGCTACAGGTTGTGGAAGGACTTTGATTGCGACATGTCATGAAAGCCTTGTGGGAGTTTCTCGAGTGGCACGGGGACGAGCCATTTGATTTGGCCTGCTCCAAGTGCTAGGCTTGGATGACAACGACGTACTTTTGAGTTACAAGAATGAGTGAGCAACACAAGAAGAGTGCAATTGATGACCATAAACGGCTGACACACAACACAGTCTTGATAATCAGCACTAATGCATGATGTACGGAACATTTAGGAGGAGCGCGTTTGGCTAGCAAACATGAATTGAGTGATTTGCAAGGCACTGTTATCTGCAAGAAGGAATGCATGGAATTCGCAAATGAATAAGACTGGTTCAAATACTATCGACAGAAATTTTATTTCTGTTGTCAACTAGTATTAATTAGTTGTGTGGGAGCAGGGGGATATTTCCCTTGCACCATACATCTACATACAGGTTGCGTCTGATGTGGCCTAGTTTTGCGTTCAAAGAACTATCTAGTTGCCTGTTTTTTCAGTGAACGAGTGTGGTGGGGAGGAGAGAGATTAGTGTTAGATGCAGAGCAGTGCGGGCAGTTAGTTGTGTGTCTGACGGTGGGTCGCCGAGAGGAATTAGGCGTGCTGCCATCTGTCGGCAGGTGAGGTAATGAAGCAGCTTGAATGGTGACAGAAATGATGAAAATAGTTATCTAAAGAGTAATATCGACGACATTTGGCAGACACGTATTTCAGCGCTGACAGTTAGTTTGGGGTGTGTGCTTGCATGGCACTGGAAGTCTGTTGACGGTAGAGAAGTAGACAAGACGGAAAGAATTTTCCGCGTTCTCGCGGAGAAGCAATAGAGAAGCAGCCATAAGTATTGAAGTGAGGGCTTTGATCGGCACTCTGGTTTCCCTTCAAAACGAATAAATCTTTCGCCTTTTACTAAAGATTTCCGTGGAGGGGAACATTAAATGAGTCTATAAGGTATTTTTCGTAGTGCTCGGCTATTGCTGAGCCATAATCACAAGTAAAACGTAATGTAATTAGCAAGAGGTAGGTTGTGTTGTGAGAATGAAGGGCGTGGAGTAGCGGATCACGTTGGATCAGGTAGATGCTTTTTTAATTTGAAAATGCAATTGGCCGTTTCGTAGTATAATGAAACAAGTACATTTGCCCTGAAATGGCTTGCAGTGTGTTAGGCGATTGTGTAAAGAGAGAGAGAGAGAGAGCGCTATTTATTGTCCTGGAAACTCTTGGTGAACCCTTTCCGCATCTCAGTTCTAGATGATTTGAGGGTGTTTACTTGCACTGCAGTTGCACAACAGCATATAAGCCGATATTTGGAAGTGAATGATGAATTGAGAGGCTTTGTAATAAATACTAGTATGTGATTAGTAGATTGTGTTTTGAAACCCAAAATTATTTTTACCGCACAAGTTTGTGATTTGTAGGTATGATGTGAGTGAGATTTGGGCTGTAGATGGTGGTTAGTTGGGCAGGATGAGCATTTCAATTGTTTTCAATAGAGTGGATATTAGTGGCACTGGCTTGTTGCCATAATGTGGCATTGGTTCTTTGTTCATAACAGTGTACTCAGTTTTGTAGAAGATTTAGGTGAGAAAGAGACAGTTGTTGAATATGACATAGATAGCTAGAGATGAATTGAGTAGCAATTTCCTGGTAGTTGTAGTTTGGGTATGATGTGTCTCAGTGAGAGATAAATCTTGAAATGGAAGGGTTGTTCCTAGCTACAGTCTTGGAAACTATGTATCTGCTGTTGACTCCAATGTTTTCAAGATTACTTGTGTACAAAATTGGCCAGACTTTGCAGTTTCTTCTTCAGTAAATGAGTGGAAGGTGGTGCAGATAATGGTATAAATGTTCAGTGCCTCCTGTGAGTTGTTGATGCTGCTTGTCTTTTAAGTAAAATTGATAGGGGCTCTTGATTGACCCAGCCATAGACAGAGCTGGTGCATACTTGGCTTGAGAAGACTTTGGCCAGTAAATGATGAAATACCAACACATTGCTCACAACAAAGCTCCTTTCCCTGCATTCTAGTTTCCCTCGGGTATAGAGTGACATGATATTGGCAGATAATCACTTTGATCAGGCTGTTTGTTTTTTTTTTAATGCTCTTTTACCAGAATCCATTCATAGTGATAACTGTGTTCTCTGGTGGAACACGATGAGAACATTGTGTGAAGTGCACAGAAGTAGCTATTTGAGTGTGTGTGAAAATGTGAGGTAACCACTGTTACTCCTAAATTTCTGTGGAATTAAGTTTTCTGTGTGTGTCTGAAAATCCAAGTGGTTCAAGTTGGTAGTTTATTTGTTGCAAGCGAAAAAAGCTTTTTAGTAAACTGAGGCACTAGCATTAGTTTCCTGTTCACTGTGACAAGGAAGCTAGTATAAAAAGTAGTTTGTGGTTTTGTTTGCAAAGAAGTGCTCATGGGATGTAAGCACTGCTTGAGATTATTCTGAGATGATTTTTTGAGGGGGGGGGGGGGGGAGATTGCTAAACATCTAGCATTTTAGTAAGGAGCTTGTCGGAGTAGTCGTAAAATTGTTATTTTATGAGAAATTTCTTTATTCATAGCACATGGCCATCATAGTTGAAGCATAAAGATTGGCATGGTATGCGTAGGTCTGTAAAATGTCCTGACAGTGATGTTCACAGAGACTTGTTGTATACTTTGATTCTTCATCTGTTTAACAGTAGACATAAGAAATGTATTAGTGGAGCAAGTAGCTGTGAAATTACTGGCGTATGATTGATAGTATGGACGTGGCGCTGAGTGTAAGTGTTTGTTTAGCTGTGGGTGTTTTCATAATTGCCATGTGAGGAAAAGCAATACTCGTGATAGGCGAAAAGAGATACAGAGAGAAACACATTTATTGCGAGTATTATATATCAGCAGCTCTTGGGCGGGTATCAAGCTAGACGCAAAGTGAAACGAAAGAGGAAGTATGCATGAAAGTGGCGATATATCGACAAGAGTTTGCACTGTTAGGGTGAGGTGAATAAACTAGTGCGGTGCGAAAATTTTCGAAGAGAGAGGCGGCTTTAAAGAAAGCACAAGAGTCGTATGAACGCCGTCTTGTGTGTTTGTCTTTCAGTGGCTATTTGGCATGTCTGCTTGCGCCATAGGATGCTACTGTATGTGCCCCAGGCCCCCATCTAGCGGCCGGAGGTGCAAGCGGTGTTTACATACAGTCTCGCGTGAGGCAATGGTCTCTCATTTCGGAAGACAAGAAGCACTGGTAGCGCACAAAATAGCTGAGTGAGATCATGGCGGCCAAGTAAGAGTAGAAGTAGGTTCTTTGCAGAATGTCCGAGCTTAAGAAATTCTTCGATAAGTAAATCGCGAAATGTGAAGAGTGTGTCGTATTCTCGTAGGGCGTGTTGACGGTCTCGTGGCATAAGTAGCGAGCGGTGATAGCTTGCTAGCAAGATCATACTTCACAGGATCATTTCGTAGTATGTCTTCAACTCTCTCTAGTTCAAAGCTGGAGTAGACGTAACCACGATGATGAGTGGTAGCACTGTCCCTGAGCGTGAGGCTTGCGATCGAGATTCATCGCATCTTGGTTGTAATCGATGATCGTTCACCACATTCTGAGGGATGTGGGAAGGGAATAGCGCTTTCCGAGTGGTGGTTTTATTATATAGAATAGAAGCAAGCATAAGTCATACTTTTGGTATCGGGACCCGCGTCGTTGCAGCAATGTCGCTACAGGTTGTGGAAGGACTTTGATTGCGACATGTCATGAAAGCCTTGTGGGAGTTTCTCGAGTGGCACGGGGACGAGCCATTTGATTTGGCCTGCTCCAAGTGCTAGGCTTGGATGACAACGACGTACTTTTGAGTTACAAGAATGAGTGAGCAACACAAGAAGAGTGCAATTGATGACCATAAACGGCTGACACACAACACAGTCTTGATAATCAGCACTAATGCATGATGTACGGAACATTTAGGAGGAGCGCGTTTGGCTAGCAAACATGAATTGAGTGATTTGCAAGGCACTGTTATCTGCAAGAAGGAATGCATGGAATTCGCAAATGAATAAGACTGGTTCAAATACTATCGACAGAAATTTTATTTCTGTTGTCAACTAGTATTAATTAGTTGTGTGGGAGCAGGGGGATATTTCCCTTGCACCATACATCTACATACAGGTTGCGTCTGATGTGGCCTAGTTTTGCGTTCAAAGAACTATCTAGTTGCCTGTTTTTTCAGTGAACGAGTGTGGTGGGGAGGAGAGAGATTAGTGTTAGATGCAGAGCAGTGCGGGCAGTTAGTTGTGTGTCTGACGGTGGGTCGCCGAGAGGAATTAGGCGTGCTGCCATCTGTCGGCAGGTGAGGTAATGAAGCAGCTTGAATGGTGACAGAAATGATGAAAATAGTTATCTAAAGAGTAATATCGACGACATTTGGCAGACACGTATTTCAGCGCTGACAGTTAGTTTGGGGTGTGTGCTTGCATGGCACTGGAAGTCTGTTGACGGTAGAGAAGTAGACAAGACGGAAAGAATTTTCCGCGTTCTCGCGGAGAAGCAATAGAGAAGCAGCCATAAGTATTGAAGTGAGGGCTTTGATCGGCACTCTGGTTTCCCTTCAAAACGAATAAATCTTTCGCCTTTTACTAAAGATTTCCGTGGAGGGGAACATTAAATGAGTCTATAAGGTATTTTTCGTAGTGCTCGGCTATTGCTGAGCCATAATCACAAGTAAAACGTAATGTAATTAGCAAGAGGTAGGTTGTGTTGTGAGAATGAAGGGCGTGGAGTAGCGGATCACGTTGGATCAGGTAGATGCTTTTTTAATTTGAAAATGCAATTGGCCGTTTCGTAGTATAATGAAACAAGTACATTTGCCCTGAAATGGCTTGCAGTGTGTTAGGCGATTGTGTAAAGAGAGAGAGAGAGAGAGAGAGAGCGCTATTTATTGTCCTGGAAACTCTTGGTGAACCCTTTCCGCATCTCAGTTCTAGATGATTTGAGGGTGTTTACTTGCACTGCAGTTGCACAACAGCATATAAGCCGATATTTGGAAGTGAATGATGAATTGAGAGGCTTTGTAATAAATACTAGTATGTGATTAGTAGATTGTGTTTTGAAACCCAAAATTATTTTTACCGCACAAGTTTGTGATTTGTAGGTATGATGTGAGTGAGATTTGGGCTGTAGATGGTGGTTAGTTGGGCAGGATGAGCATTTCAATTGTTTTCAATAGAGTGGATATTAGTGGCACTGGCTTGTTGCCATAATGTGGCATTGGTTCTTTGTTCATAACAGTGTACTCAGTTTTGTAGAAGATTTAGGTGAGAAAGAGACAGTTGTTGAATATGACATAGATAGCTAGAGATGAATTGAGTAGCAATTTCCTGGTAGTTGTAGTTTGGGTATGATGTGTCTCAGTGAGAGATAAATCTTGAAATGGAAGGGTTGTTCCTAGCTACAGTCTTGGAAACTATGTATCTGCTGTTGACTCCAATGTTTTCAAGATTACTTGTGTACAAAATTGGCCAGACTTTGCAGTTTCTTCTTCAGTAAATCAGTGGAAGGTGGTGCAGATAATGGTATAAATGTTCAGTGCCTCCTGTGAGTTGTTGATGCTGCTTGTCTTTTAAGTAAAATTGATAGGGGCTCTTGATTGACCCAGCCATAGACAGAGCTGGTGCATACTTGGCTTGAGAAGACTTTGGCCAGTAAATGATGAAATACCAACACATTGCTTACAACAAAGCTCCTTTCCCTGCATTCTAGTTTCCCTCGGGTATAGAGTGACATGATATTGGCAGATAATCACTTTGATCAGGCTGTTTGTTTTTTTTTTTAATGCTCTTTTACCAGAATCCATTCATAGTGATAACTGTGTTCTCTGGTGGAACACGATGAGAACATTGTGTGAAGTGCACAGAAGTAGCTATTTGAGTGTGTGTGAAAATGTGAGGTAACCACTGTTACTCCTAAATTTCTGTGGAATTAAGTTTTCTGTGTGTGTCTGAAAATCCAAGTGGTTCAAGTTGGTAGTTTATTTGTTGCAAGCGAAAAAAGCTTTTTAGTAAACTGAGGCACTAGCATTAGTTTCCTGTTCACTGTGACAAGGAAGCTAGTATAAAAAGTAGTTTGTGGTTTTGTTTGCAAAGAAGTGCTCATGGGATGTAAGCACTGCTTGAGATTATTCTGAGATGATTTTTTGAGGGGGGGGGGGGAGATTGCTAAACATCTAGCATTTTAGTAAGGAGCTTGTCGGAGTAGTCGTAAAATTGTTATTTTATGAGAAATTTCTTTATTCATAGCACATGGCCATCATAGTTGAAGCATAAAGATTGGCATGGTATGCGTAGGTCTGTAAAATGTCCTGACAGTGATGTTCACAGAGACTTGTTGTATACTTTGATTCTTCATCTGTTTAACAGTAGACATAAGAAATGTATTAGTGGAGCAAGTAGCTGTGAAATTACTGGCGTATGATTGATAGTATGGACGTGGCGCTGAGTGTAAGTGTTTGTTTAGCTGTGGGTGTTTTCATAATTGCCATGTGAGGAAAAGCAATACTCGTGATAGGCGAAAAGAGATACAGAGAGAAACACATTTATTGCGAGTATTATATATCAGCAGCTCTTGGGCGGGTATCAAGCTAGACGCAAAGTGAAACGAAAGAGGAAGTATGCATGAAAGTGGCGATATATCGACAAGAGTTTGCACTGTTAGGGTGAGGTGAATAAACTAGTGCGGTGCGAAAATTTTCGAAGAGAGAGGCGGCTTTAAAGAAAGCACAAGAGTCGTATGAACGCCGTCTTGTGTGTTTGTCTTTCAGTGGCTATTTGGCATGTCTGCTTGCGCCATAGGATGCTACTGTATGTGCCCCAGGCCCCCATCTAGCGGCCGGAGGTGCAAGCGGTGTTTACATACAGTCTCGCGTGAGGCAATGGTCTCTCATTTCGGAAGACAAGAAGCACTGGTAGCGCACAAAATAGCTGAGTGAGATCATGGCGGCCAAGTAAGAGTAGAAGTAGGTTCTTTGCAGAATGTCCGAGCTTAAGAAATTCTTCGATAAGTAAATCGCGAAATGTGAAGAGTGTGTCGTATTCTCGTAGGGCGTGTTGACGGTCTCGTGGCATAAGTAGCGAGCGGTGATAGCTTGCTAGCAAGATCATACTTCACAGGATCATTTCTGTAGTATGTCTTCAACTCTCTCTAGTTCAAAGCTGGAGTAGACGTAACCACGATGATGAGTGGTAGCACTGTCCCTGAGCGTGAGGCTTGCGATCGAGATTCATCGCATCTTGGTTGTAATCGATGATCGTTCACCACATTCTGAGGGATGTGGGAAGGGAATAGCGCTTTCCGAGTGGTGGTTTTATTATATAGAATAGAAGCAAGCATAAGTCATACTTTTGGTATCGGGACCCGCGTCGTTGCAGCAATGTCGCTACAGGTTGTGGAAGGACTTTGATTGCGACATGTCATGAAAGCCTTGTGGGAGTTTCTCGAGTGGCACGGGGACGAGCCATTTGATTTGGCCTGCTCCAAGTGCTAGGCTTGGATGACAACGACGTACTTTTGAGTTACAAGAATGAGTGAGCAACACAAGAAGAGTGCAATTGATGACCATAAACGGCTGACACACAACACAGTCTTGATAATCAGCACTAATGCATGATGTACGGAACATTTAGGAGGAGCGCGTTTGGCTAGCAAACATGAATTGAGTGATTTGCAAGGCACTGTTATCTGCAAGAAGGAATGCATGGAATTCGCAAATGAATAAGACTGGTTCAAATACTATCGACAGAAATTTTATTTCTGTTGTCAACTAGTATTAATTAGTTGTGTGGGAGCAGGGGGATATTTCCCTTGCACCATACATCTACATACAGGTTGCGTCTGATGTGGCCTAGTTTTGCGTTCAAAGAACTATCTAGTTGCCTGTTTTTTCAGTGAACGAGTGTGGTGGGGAGGAGAGAGATTAGTGTTAGATGCAGAGCAGTGCGGGCAGTTAGTTGTGTGTCTGACGGTGGGTCGCCGAGAGGAATTAGGCGTGCTGCCATCTGTCGGCAGGTGAGGTAATGAAGCAGCTTGAATGGTGACAGAAATGATGAAAATAGTTATCTAAAGAGTAATATCGACGACATTTGGCAGACACGTATTTCAGCGCTGACAGTTAGTTTGGGGTGTGTGCTTGCATGGCACTGGAAGTCTGTTGACGGTAGAGAAGTAGACAAGACGGAAAGAATTTTCCGCGTTCTCGCGGAGAAGCAATAGAGAAGCAGCCATAAGTATTGAAGTGAGGGCTTTGATCGGCACTCTGGTTTCCCTTCAAAACGAATAAATCTTTCGCCTTTTACTAATGATTTCCGTGGAGGGGAACATTAAATGAGTCTATAAGGTATTTTTCGTAGTGCTCGGCTATTGCTGAGCCATAATCACAAGTAAAACGTAATGTAATTAGCAAGAGGTAGGTTGTGTTGTGAGAATGAAGGGCGTGGAGTAGCGGATCACGTTGGATCAGGTAGATGCTTTTTTAATTTGAAAATGCAATTGGCCGTTTCGTAGTATAATGAAACAAGTACATTTGCCCTGAAATGGCTTGCAGTGTGTTAGGCGATTGTGTAAAGAGAGAGAGAGAGAGAGAGAGAGCGCTATTTATTGTCCTGGAAACTCTTGGTGAACCCTTTCCGCATCTCAGTTCTAGATGATTTGAGGGTGTTTACTTGCACTGCAGTTGCACAACAGCATATAAGCCGATATTTGGAAGTGAATGATGAATTGAGAGGCTTTGTAATAAATACTAGTATGTGATTAGTAGATTGTGTTTTGAAACCCAAAATTATTTTTACCGCACAAGTTTGTGATTTGTAGGTATGATGTGAGTGAGATTTGGGCTGTAGATGGTGGTTAGTTGGGCAGGATGAGCATTTCAATTGTTTTCAATAGAGTGGATATTAGTGGCACTGGCTTGTTGCCATAATGTGGCATTGGTTCTTTGTTCATAACAGTGTACTCAGTTTTGTAGAAGATTTAGGTGAGAAAGAGACAGTTGTTGAATATGACATAGATAGCTAGAGATGAATTGAGTAGCAATTTCCTGGTAGTTGTAGTTTGGGTATGATGTGTCTCAGTGAGAGATAAATCTTGAAATGGAAGGGTTGTTCCTAGCTACAGTCTTGGAAACTATGTATCTGCTGTTGACTCCAATGTTTTCAAGATTACTTGTGTACAAAATTGGCCAGACTTTGCAGTTTCTTCTTCAGTAAATCAGTGGAAGGTGGTGCAGATAATGGTATAAATGTTCAGTGCCTCCTGTGAGTTGTTGATGCTGCTTGTCTTTTAAGTAAAATTGATAGGGGCTCTTGATTGACCCAGCCATAGACAGAGCTGGTGCATACTTGGCTTGAGAAGACTTTGGCCAGTAAATGATGAAATACCAACACATTGCTCACAACAAAGCTCCTTTCCCTGCATTCTAGTTTCCCTCGGGTATAGAGTGACATGATATTGGCAGATAATCACTTTGATCAGGCTGTTTGTTTTTTTTTAATGCTCTTTTACCAGAATCCATTCATAGTGATAACTGTGTTCTCTGGTGGAACACGATGAGAACATAGTGTGAAGTGCACAGAAGTAGCTATTTGAGTGTGTGTGAAAATGTGAGGTAACCACTGTTACTCCTAAATTTCTGTGGAATTAAGTTTTCTGTGTGTGTCTGAAAATCCAAGTGGTTCAAGTTGGTAGTTTATTTGTTGCAAGCGAAAAAAGCTTTTTAGTAAACTGAGGCACTAGCATTAGTTTCCTGTTCACTGTGACAAGGAAGCTAGTATAAAAAGTAGTTTGTGGTTTTGTTTGCAAAGAAGTGCTCATGGGATGTAAGCACTGCTTGAGATTATTCTGAGATGATTTTTTGAGGGGGGGGGGGGAGATTGCTAAACATCTAGCATTTTAGTAAGGAGCTTGTCGGAGTAGTCGTAAAATTGTTATTTTATGAGAAATTTCTTTATTCATAGCACATGGCCATCATAGTTGAAGCATAAAGATTGGCATGGTATGCGTAGGTCTGTAAAATGTCCTGACAGTGATGTTCACAGAGACTTGTTGTATACTTTGATTCTTCATCTGTTTAACAGTAGACATAAGAAATGTATTAGTGGAGCAAGTAGCTGTGAAATTACTGGCGTATGATTGATAGTATGGACGTGGCGCTGAGTGTAAGTGTTTGTTTAGCTGTGGGTGTTTTCATAATTGCCATGTGAGGAAAAGCAATACTCGTGATAGGCGAAAAGAGATACAGAGAGAAACACATTTATTGCGAGTATTATATATCAGCAGCTCTTGGGCGGGTATCAAGCTAGACGCAAAGTGAAACGAAAGAGGAAGTATGCATGAAAGTGGCGATATATCGACAAGAGTTTGCACTGTTAGGGTGAGGTGAATAAACTAGTGCGGTGCGAAAATTTTCGAAGAGAGAGGCGGCTTTAAAGAAAGCACAAGAGTCGTATGAACGCCGTCTTGTGTGTTTGTCTTTCAGTGGCTATTTGGCATGTCTGCTTGCGCCATAGGATGCTACTGTATGTGCCCCAGGCCCCCATCTAGCGGCCGGAGGTGCAAGCGGTGTTTACATACAGTCTCGCGTGAGGCAATGGTCTCTCATTTCGGAAGACAAGAAGCACTGGTAGCGCACAAAATAGCTGAGTGAGATCATGGCGGCCAAGTAAGAGTAGAAGTAGGTTCTTTGCAGAATGTCCGAGCTTAAGAAATTCTTCGATAAGTAAATCGCGAAATGTGAAGAGTGTGTCGTATTCTCGTAGGGCGTGTTGACGGTCTCGTGGCATAAGTAGCGAGCGGTGATAGCTTGCTAGCAAGATCATACTTCACAGGATCATTTCTGTAGTATGTCTTCAACTCTCTCTAGTTCAAAGCTGGAGTAGACGTAACCACGATGATGAGTGGTAGCACTGTCCCTGAGCGTGAGGCTTGCGATCGAGATTCATCGCATCTTGGTTGTAATCGATGATCGTTCACCACATTCTGAGGGATGTGGGAAGGGAATAGCGCTTTCCGAGTGGTGGTTTTATTATATAGAATAGAAGCAAGCATAAGTCATACTTTTGGTATCGGGACCCGCGTCGTTGCAGCAATGTCGCTACAGGTTGTGGAAGGACTTTGATTGCGACATGTCATGAAAGCCTTGTGGGAGTTTCTCGAGTGGCACGGGGACGAGCCATTTGATTTGGCCTGCTCCAAGTGCTAGGCTTGGATGACAACGACGTACTTTTGAGTTACAAGAATGAGTGAGCAACACAAGAAGAGTGCAATTGATGACCATAAACGGCTGACACACAACACAGTCTTGATAATCAGCACTAATGCATGATGTACGGAACATTTAGGAGGAGCGCGTTTGGCTAGCAAACATGAATTGAGTGATTTGCAAGGCACTGTTATCTGCAAGAAGGAATGCATGGAATTCGCAAATGAATAAGACTGGTTCAAATACTATCGACAGAAATTTTATTTCTGTTGTCAACTAGTATTAATTAGTTGTGTGGGAGCAGGGGGATATTTCCCTTGCACCATACATCTACATACAGGTTGCGTCTGATGTGGCCTAGTTTTGCGTTCAAAGAACTATCTAGTTGCCTGTTTTTTCAGTGAACGAGTGTGGTGGGGAGGAGAGAGATTAGTGTTAGATGCAGAGCAGTGCGGGCAGTTAGTTGTGTGTCTGACGGTGGGTCGCCGAGAGGAATTAGGCGTGCTGCCATCTGTCGGCAGGTGAGGTAATGAAGCAGCTTGAATGGTGACAGAAATGATGAAAATAGTTATCTAAAGAGTAATATCGACGACATTTGGCAGACACGTATTTCAGCGCTGACAGTTAGTTTGGGGTGTGTGCTTGCATGGCACTGGAAGTCTGTTGACGGTAGAGAAGTAGACAAGACGGAAAGAATTTTCCGCGTTCTCGCGGAGAAGCAATAGAGAAGCAGCCATAAGTATTGAAGTGAGGGCTTTGATCGGCACTCTGGTTTCCCTTCAAAACGAATAAATCTTTCGCCTTTTACTAAAGATTTCCGTGGAGGGGAACATTAAATGAGTCTATAAGGTATTTTTCGTAGTGCTCGGCTATTGCTGAGCCATAATCACAAGTAAAACGTAATGTAATTAGCAAGAGGTAGGTTGTGTTGTGAGAATGAAGGGCGTGGAGTAGCGGATCACGTTGGATCAGGTAGATGCTTTTTTAATTTGAAAATGCAATTGGCCGTTTCGTAGTATAATGAAACAAGTACATTTGCCCTGAAATGGCTTGCAGTGTGTTAGGCGATTGTGTAAAGAGAGAGAGAGAGAGAGCGCTATTTATTGTCCTGGAAACTCTTGGTGAACCCTTTCCGCATCTCAGTTCTAGATGATTTGAGGGTGTTTACTTGCACTGCAGTTGCACAACAGCATATAAGCCGATATTTGGAAGTGAATGATGAATTGAGAGGCTTTGTAATAAATACTAGTATGTGATTAGTAGATTGTGTTTTGAAACCCAAAATTATTTTTACCGCACAAGTTTGTGATTTGTAGGTATGATGTGAGTGAGATTTGGGCTGTAGATGGTGGTTAGTTGGGCAGGATGAGCATTTCAATTGTTTTCAATAGAGTGGATATTAGTGGCACTGGCTTGTTGCCATAATGTGGCATTGGTTCTTTGTTCATAACAGTGTACTCAGTTTTGTAGAAGATTTAGGTGAGAAAGAGACAGTTGTTGAATATGACATAGATAGCTAGAGATGAATTGAGTAGCAATTTCCTGGTAGTTGTAGTTTGGGTATGATGTGTCTCAGTGAGAGATAAATCTTGAAATGGAAGGGTTGTTCCTAGCTACAGTCTTGGAAACTATGTATCTGCTGTTGACTCCAATGTTTTCAAGATTACTTGTGTACAAAATTGGCCAGACTTTGCAGTTTCTTCTTCAGTAAATCAGTGGAAGGTGGTGCAGATAATGGTATAAATGTTCAGTGCCTCCTGTGAGTTGTTGATGCTGCTTGTCTTTTAAGTAAAATTGATAGGGGCTCTTGATTGACCCAGCCATAGACAGAGCTGGTGCATACTTGGCTTGAGAAGACTTTGGCCAGTAAATGATGAAATACCAACACATTGCTCACAACAAAGCTCCTTTCCCTGCATTCTAGTTTCCCTCGGGTATAGAGTGACATGATATTGGCAGATAATCACTTTGATCAGGCTGTTTGTTTTTTTTTAATGCTCTTTTACCAGAATCCATTCATAGTGATAACTGTGTTCTCTGGTGGAACACGATGAGAACATAGTGTGAAGTGCACAGAAGTAGCTATTTGAGTGTGTGTGAAAATGTGAGGTAACCACTGTTACTCCTAAATTTCTGTGGAATTAAGTTTTCTGTGTGTGTCTGAAAATCCAAGTGGTTCAAGTTGGTAGTTTATTTGTTGCAAGCGAAAAAAGCTTTTTAGTAAACTGAGGCACTAGCATTAGTTTCCTGTTCACTGTGACAAGGAAGCTAGTATAAAAAGTAGTTTGTGGTTTTGTTTGCAAAGAAGTGCTCATGGGATGTAAGCACTGCTTGAGATTATTCTGAGATGATTTTTTGAGGGGGGGGGGGGAGATTGCTAAACATCTAGCATTTTAGTAAGGAGCTTGTCGGAGTAGTCGTAAAATTGTTATTTTATGAGAAATTTCTTTATTCATAGCACATGGCCATCATAGTTGAAGCATAAAGATTGGCATGGTATGCGTAGGTCTGTAAAATGTCCTGACAGTGATGTTCACAGAGACTTGTTGTATACTTTGATTCTTCATCTGTTTAACAGTAGACATAAGAAATGTATTAGTGGAGCAAGTAGCTGTGAAATTACTGGCGTATGATTGATAGTATGGACGTGGCGCTGAGTGTAAGTGTTTGTTTAGCTGTGGGTGTTTTCATAATTGCCATGTGAGGAAAAGCAATACTCGTGATAGGCGAAAAGAGATACAGAGAGAAACACATTTATTGCGAGTATTATATATCAGCAGCTCTTGGGCGGGTATCAAGCTAGACGCAAAGTGAAACGAAAGAGGAAGTATGCATGAAAGTGGCGATATATCGACAAGAGTTTGCACTGTTAGGGTGAGGTGAATAAACTAGTGCGGTGCGAAAATTTTCGAAGAGAGAGGCGGCTTTAAAGAAAGCACAAGAGTCGTATGAACGCCGTCTTGTGTGTTTGTCTTTCAGTGGCTATTTGGCATGTCTGCTTGCGCCATAGGATGCTACTGTATGTGCCCCAGGCCCCCATCTAGCGGCCGGAGGTGCAAGCGGTGTTTACATACAGTCTCGCGTGAGGCAATGGTCTCTCATTTCGGAAGACAAGAAGCACTGGTAGCGCACAAAATAGCTGAGTGAGATCATGGCGGCCAAGTAAGAGTAGAAGTAGGTTCTTTGCAGAATGTCCGAGCTTAAGAAATTCTTCGATAAGTAAATCGCGAAATGTGAAGAGTGTGTCGTATTCTCGTAGGGCGTGTTGACGGTCTCGTGGCATAAGTAGCGAGCGGTGATAGCTTGCTAGCAAGATCATACTTCACAGGATCATTTCTGTAGTATGTCTTCAACTCTCTCTAGTTCAAAGCTGGAGTAGACGTAACCACGATGATGAGTGGTAGCACTGTCCCTGAGCGTGAGGCTTGCGATCGAGATTCATCGCATCTTGGTTGTAATCGATGATCGTTCACCACATTCTGAGGGATGTGGGAAGGGAATAGCGCTTTCCGAGTGGTGGTTTTATTATATAGAATAGAAGCAAGCATAAGTCATACTTTTGGTATCGGGACCCGCGTCGTTGCAGCAATGTCGCTACAGGTTGTGGAAGGACTTTGATTGCGACATGTCATGAAAGCCTTGTGGGAGTTTCTCGAGTGGCACGGGGACGAGCCATTTGATTTGGCCTGCTCCAAGTGCTAGGCTTGGATGACAACGACGTACTTTTGAGTTACAAGAATGAGTGAGCAACACAAGAAGAGTGCAATTGATGACCATAAACGGCTGACACACAACACAGTCTTGATAATCAGCACTAATGCATGATGTACGGAACATTTAGGAGGAGCGCGTTTGGCTAGCAAACATGAATTGAGTGATTTGCAAGGCACTGTTATCTGCAAGAAGGAATGCATGGAATTCGCAAATGAATAAGACTGGTTCAAATACTATCGACAGAAATTTTATTTCTGTTGTCAACTAGTATTAATTAGTTGTGTGGGAGCAGGGGGATATTTCCCTTGCACCATACATCTACATACAGGTTGCGTCTGATGTGGCCTAGTTTTGCGTTCAAAGAACTATCTAGTTGCCTGTTTTTTCAGTGAACGAGTGTGGTGGGGAGGAGAGAGATTAGTGTTAGATGCAGAGCAGTGCGGGCAGTTAGTTGTGTGTCTGACGGTGGGTCGCCGAGAGGAATTAGGCGTGCTGCCATCTGTCGGCAGGTGAGGTAATGAAGCAGCTTGAATGGTGACAGAAATGATGAAAATAGTTATCTAAAGAGTAATATCGACGACATTTGGCAGACACGTATTTCAGCGCTGACAGTTAGTTTGGGGTGTGTGCTTGCATGGCACTGGAAGTCTGTTGACGGTAGAGAAGTAGACAAGACGGAAAGAATTTTCCGCGTTCTCGCGGAGAAGCAATAGAGAAGCAGCCATAAGTATTGAAGTGAGGGCTTTGATCGGCACTCTGGTTTCCCTTCAAAACGAATAAATCTTTCGCCTTTTACTAAAGATTTCCGTGGAGGGGAACATTAAATGAGTCTATAAGGTATTTTTCGTAGTGCTCGGCTATTGCTGAGCCATAATCACAAGTAAAACGTAATGTAATTAGCAAGAGGTAGGTTGTGTTGTGAGAATGAAGGGCGTGGAGTAGCGGATCACGTTGGATCAGGTAGATGCTTTTTTAATTTGAAAATGCAATTGGCCGTTTCGTAGTATAATGAAACAAGTACATTTGCCCTGAAATGGCTTGCAGTGTGTTAGGCGATTGTGTAAAGAGAGAGAGAGAGAGAGCGCTATTTATTGTCCTGGAAACTCTTGGTGAACCCTTTCCGCATCTCAGTTCTAGATGATTTGAGGGTGTTTACTTGCACTGCAGTTGCACAACAGCATATAAGCCGATATTTGGAAGTGAATGATGAATTGAGAGGCTTTGTAATAAATACTAGTATGTGATTAGTAGATTGTGTTTTGAAACCCAAAATTATTTTTACCGCACAAGTTTGTGATTTGTAGGTATGATGTGAGTGAGATTTGGGCTGTAGATGGTGGTTAGTTGGGCAGGATGAGCATTTCAAATGTTTTCAATAGAGTGGATATTAGTGGCACTGGCTTGTTGCCATAATGTGGCATTGGTTCTTTGTTCATAACAGTGTACTCAGTTTTGTAGAAGATTTAGGTGAGAAAGAGACAGTTGTTGAATATGACATAGATAGCTAGAGATGAATTGAGTAGCAATTTCCTGGTAGTTGTAGTTTGGGTATGATGTGTCTCAGTGAGAGATAAATCTTGAAATGGAAGGGTTGTTCCTAGCTACAGTCTTGGAAACTATGTATCTGCTGTTGACTCCAATGTTTTCAAGATTACTTGTGTACAAAATTGGCCAGACTTTGCAGTTTCTTCTTCAGTAAATCAGTGGAAGGTGGTGCAGATAATGGTATAAATGTTCAGTGCCTCCTGTGAGTTGTTGATGCTGCTTGTCTTTTAAGTAAAATTGATAGGGGCTCTTGATTGACCCAGCCATAGACAGAGCTGGTGCATACTTGGCTTGAGAAGACTTTGGCCAGTAAATGATGAAATACCAACACATTGCTCACAACAAAGCTCCTTTCCCTGCATTCTAGTTTCCCTCGGGTATAGAGTGACATGATATTGGCAGATAATCACTTTGATCAGGCTGTTTGTTTTTTTTTAATGCTCTTTTACCAGAATCCATTCATAGTGATAACTGTGTTCTCTGGTGGAACACGATGAGAACATTGTGTGAAGTGCACAGAAGTAGCTATTTGAGTGTGTGTGAAAATGTGAGGTAACCACTGTTACTCCTAAATTTCTGTGGAATTAAGTTTTCTGTGTGTGTCTGAAAATCCAAGTGGTTCAAGTTGGTAGTTTATTTGTTGCAAGCGAAAAAAGCTTTTTAGTAAACTGAGGCACTAGCATTAGTTTCCTGTTCACTGTGACAAGGAAGCTAGTATAAAAAGTAGTTTGATGTTTTGTTTGCAAAGAAGTGCTCATGGGATGTAAGCACTGCTTGAGATTATTCTGAGATGATTTTTTGAGGGGGGGGGGGGGGAGATTGCTAAACATCTAGCATTTTAGTAAGGAGCTTGTCGGAGTAGTCGTAAAATTGTTATTTTATGAGAAATTTCTTTATTCATAGCACATGGCCATCATAGTTGAAGCATAAAGATTGGCATGGTATGCGTAGGTCTGTAAAATGTCCTGACAGTGATGTTCACAGAGACTTGTTGTATACTTTGATTCTTCATCTGTTTAACAGTAGACATAAGAAATGTATTAGTGGAGCAAGTAGCTGTGAAATTACTGGCGTATGATTGATAGTATGGACGTGGCGCTGAGTGTAAGTGTTTGTTTAGCTGTGGGTGTTTTCATAATTGCCATGTGAGGAAAAGCAATACTCGTGATAGGCGAAAAGAGATACAGAGAGAAACACATTTATTGCGAGTATTATATATCAGCAGCTCTTGGGCGGGTATCAAGCTAGACGCAAAGTGAAACGAAAGAGGAAGTATGCATGAAAGTGGCGATATATCGACAAGAGTTTGCACTGTTAGGGTGAGGTGAATAAACTAGTGCGGTGCGAAAATTTTCGAAGAGAGAGGCGGCTTTAAAGAAAGCACAAGAGTCGTATGAACGCCGTCTTGTGTGTTTGTCTTTCAGTGGCTATTTGGCATGTCTGCTTGCGCCATAGGATGCTACTGTATGTGCCCCAGGCCCCCATCTAGCGGCCGGAGGTGCAAGCGGTGTTTACATACAGTCTCGCGTGAGGCAATGGTCTCTCATTTCGGAAGACAAGAAGCACTGGTAGCGCACAAAATAGCTGAGTGAGATCATGGCGGCCAAGTAAGAGTAGAAGTAGGTTCTTTGCAGAATGTCCGAGCTTAAGAAATTCTTCGATAAGTAAATCGCGAAATGTGAAGAGTGTGTCGTATTCTCGTAGGGCGTGTTGACGGTCTCGTGGCATAAGTAGCGAGCGGTGATAGCTTGCTAGCAAGATCATACTTCACAGGATCATTTCTGTAGTATGTCTTCAACTCTCTCTAGTTCAAAGCTGGAGTAGACGTAACCACGATGATGAGTGGTAGCACTGTCCCTGAGCGTGAGGCTTGCGATCGAGATTCATCGCATCTTGGTTGTAATCGATGATCGTTCACCACATTCTGAGGGATGTGGGAAGGGAATAGCGCTTTCCGAGTGGTGGTTTTATTATATAGAATAGAAGCAAGCATAAGTCATACTTTTGGTATCGGGACCCGCGTCGTTGCAGCAATGTCGCTACAGGTTGTGGAAGGACTTTGATTGCGACATGTCATGAAAGCCTTGTGGGAGTTTCTCGAGTGGCACGGGGACGAGCCATTTGATTTGGCCTGCTCCAAGTGCTAGGCTTGGATGACAACGACGTACTTTTGAGTTACAAGAATGAGTGAGCAACACAAGAAGAGTGCAATTGATGACCATAAACGGCTGACACACAACACAGTCTTGATAATCAGCACTAATGCATGATGTACGGAACATTTAGGAGGAGCGCGTTTGGCTAGCAAACATGAATTGAGTGATTTGCAAGGCACTGTTATCTGCAAGAAGGAATGCATGGAATTCGCAAATGAATAAGACTGGTTCAAATACTATCGACAGAAATTTTATTTCTGTTGTCAACTAGTATTAATTAGTTGTGTGGGAGCAGGGGGATATTTCCCTTGCACCATACATCTACATACAGGTTGCGTCTGATGTGGCCTAGTTTTGCGTTCAAAGAACTATCTAGTTGCCTGTTTTTTCAGTGAACGAGTGTGGTGGGGAGGAGAGAGATTAGTGTTAGATGCAGAGCAGTGCGGGCAGTTAGTTGTGTGTCTGACGGTGGGTCGCCGAGAGGAATTAGGCGTGCTGCCATCTGTCGGCAGGTGAGGTAATGAAGCAGCTTGAATGGTGACAGAAATGATGAAAATAGTTATCTAAAGAGTAATATCGACGACATTTGGCAGACACGTATTTCAGCGCTGACAGTTAGTTTGGGGTGTGTGCTTGCATGGCACTGGAAGTCTGTTGACGGTAGAGAAGTAGACAAGACGGAAAGAATTTTCCGCGTTCTCGCGGAGAAGCAATAGAGAAGCAGCCATAAGTATTGAAGTGAGGGCTTTGATCGGCACTCTGGTTTCCCTTCAAAACGAATAAATCTTTCGCCTTTTACTAAAGATTTCCGTGGAGGGGAACATTAAATGAGTCTATAAGGTATTTTTCGTAGTGCTCGGCTATTGCTGAGCCATAATCACAAGTAAAACGTAATGTAATTAGCAAGAGGTAGGTTGTGTTGTGAGAATGAAGGGCGTGGAGTAGCGGATCACGTTGGATCAGGTAGATGCTTTTTTAATTTGAAAATGCAATTGGCCGTTTCGTAGTATAATGAAACAAGTACATTTGCCCTGAAATGGCTTGCAGTGTGTTAGGCGATTGTGTAAAGAGAGAGAGAGAGAGCGCTATTTATTGTCCTGGAAACTCTTGGTGAACCCTTTCCGCATCTCAGTTCTAGATGATTTGAGGGTGTTTACTTGCACTGCAGTTGCACAACAGCATATAAGCCGATATTTGGAAGTGAATGATGAATTGAGAGGCTTTGTAATAAATACTAGTATGTGATTAGTAGATTGTGTTTTGAAACCCAAAATTATTTTTACCGCACAAGTTTGTGATTTGTAGGTATGATGTGAGTGAGATTTGGGCTGTAGATGGTGGTTAGTTGGGCAGGATGAGCATTTCAATTGTTTTCAATAGAGTGGATATTAGTGGCACTGGCTTGTTGCCATAATGTGGCATTGGTTCTTTGTTCATAACAGTGTACTCAGTTTTGTAGAAGATTTAGGTGAGAAAGAGACAGTTGTTGAATATGACATAGATAGCTAGAGATGAATTGAGTAGCAATTTCCTGGTAGTTGTAGTTTGGGTATGATGTGTCTCAGTGAGAGATAAATCTTGAAATGGAAGGGTTGTTCCTAGCTACAGTCTTGGAAACTATGTATCTGCTGTTGACTCCAATGTTTTCAAGATTACTTGTGTACAAAATTGGCCAGACTTTGCAGTTTCTTCTTCAGTAAATCAGTGGAAGGTGGTGCAGATAATGGTATAAATGTTCAGTGCCTCCTGTGAGTTGTTGATGCTGCTTGTCTTTTAAGTAAAATTGATAGGGGCTCTTGATTGACCCAGCCATAGACAGAGCTGGTGCATACTTGGCTTGAGAAGACTTTGGCCAGTAAATGATGAAATACCAACACATTGCTCACAACAAAGCTCCTTTCCCTGCATTCTAGTTTCCCTCGGGTATAGAGTGACATGATATTGGCAGATAATCACTTTGATCAGGCTGTTTTTTTTTTTTTTTTAATGCTCTTTTACCAGAATCCATTCATAGTGATAACTGTGTTCTCTGGTGGAACACGATGAGAACATTGTGTGAAGTGCACAGAAGTAGCTATTTGAGTGTGTGTGAAAATGTGAGGTAACCACTGTTACTCCTAAATTTCTGTGGAATTAAGTTTTCTGTGTGTGTCTGAAAATCCAAGTGGTTCAAGTTGGTAGTTTATTTGTTGCAAGCGAAAAAAGCTTTTTAGTAAACTGAGGCACTAGCATTAGTTTCCTGTTCACTGTGACAAGGAAGCTAGTATAAAAAGTAGTTTGTGGTTTTGTTTGCAAAGAAGTGCTCATGGGATGTAAGCACTGCTTGAGATTATTCTGAGATGATTTTTTGAGGGGGGGGGGGGGAGATTGCTAAACATCTAGCATTTTAGTAAGGAGCTTGTCGGAGTAGTCGTGAAATTGTTATTTTATGAGAAATTTCTTTATTCATAGCACATGGCCATCATAGTTGAAGCATAAAGATTGGCATGGTATGCGTAGGTCTGTAAAATGTCCTGACAGTGATGTTCACAGAGACTTGTTGTATACTTTGATTCTTCATCTGTTTAACAGTAGACATAAGAAATGTATTAGTGGAGCAAGTAGCTGTGAAATTACTGGCGTATGATTGATAGTATGGACGTGGCGCTGAGTGTAAGTGTTTGTTTAGCTGTGGGTGTTTTCATAATTGCCATGTGAGGAAAAGCAATACTCGTGATAGGCGAAAAGAGATACAGAGAGAAACACATTTATTGCGAGTATTATATATCAGCAGCTCTTGGGCGGGTATCAAGCTAGACGCAAAGTGAAACGAAAGAGGAAGTATGCATGAAAGTGGCGATATATCGACAAGAGTTTGCACTGTTAGGGTGAGGTGAATAAACTAGTGCGGTGCGAAAATTTTCGAAGAGAGAGGCGGCTTTAAAGAAAGCACAAGGGTCGTATGAACGCCGTCTTGTGTGTTTGTCTTTCAGTGGCTATTTGGCATGTCTGCTTGCGCCATAGGATGCTACTGTATGTGCCCCAGGCCCCCATCTAGCGGCCGGAGGTGCAAGCGGTGTTTACATACAGTCTCGCGTGAGGCAATGGTCTCTCATTTCGGAAGACAAGAAGCACTGGTAGCGCACAAAATAGCTGAGTGAGATCATGGCGGCCAAGTAAGAGTAGAAGTAGGTTCTTTGCAGAATGTCCGAGCTTAAGAAATTCTTCGATAAGTAAATCGCGAAATGTGAAGAGTGTGTCGTATTCTCGTAGGGCGTGTTGACGGTCTCGTGGCATAAGTAGCGAGCGGTGATAGCTTGCTAGCAAGATCATACTTCACAGGATCATTTCTGTAGTATGTCTTCAACTCTCTCTAGTTCAAAGCTGGAGTAGACGTAACCACGATGATGAGTGGTAGCACTGTCCCTGAGCGTGAGGCTTGCGATCGAGATTCATCGCATCTTGGTTGTAATCGATGATCGTTCACCACATTCTGAGGGATGTGGGAAGGGAATAGCGCTTTCCGAGTGGTGGTTTTATTATATAGAATAGAAGCAAGCATAAGTCATACTTTTGGTATCGGGACCCGCGTCGTTGCAGCAATGTCGCTACAGGTTGTGGAAGGACTTTGATTGCGACATGTCATGAAAGCCTTGTGGGAGTTTCTCGAGTGGCACGGGGACGAGCCATTTGATTTGGCCTGCTCCAAGTGCTAGGCTTGGATGACAACGACGTACTTTTGAGTTACAAGAATGAGTGAGCAACACAAGAAGAGTGCAATTGATGACCATAAACGGCTGACACACAACACAGTCTTGATAATCAGCACTAATGCATGATGTACGGAACATTTAGGAGGAGCGCGTTTGGCTAGCAAACATGAATTGAGTGATTTGCAAGGCACTGTTATCTGCAAGAAGGAATGCATGGAATTCGCAAATGAATAAGACTGGTTCAAATACTATCGACAGAAATTTTATTTCTGTTGTCAACTAGTATTAATTAGTTGTGTGGGAGCAGGGGGATATTTCCCTTGCACCATACATCTACATACAGGTTGCGTCTGATGTGGCCTAGTTTTGCGTTCAAAGAACTATCTAGTTGCCTGTTTTTTCAGTGAACGAGTGTGGTGGGGAGGAGAGAGATTAGTGTTAGATGCAGAGCAGTGCGGGCAGTTAGTTGTGTGTCTGACGGTGGGTCGCCGAGAGGAATTAGGCGTGCTGCCATCTGTCGGCAGGTGAGGTAATGAAGCAGCTTGAATGGTGACAGAAATGATGAAAATAGTTATCTAAAGAGTAATATCGACGACATTTGGCAGACACGTATTTCAGCGCTGACAGTTAGTTTGGGGTGTGTGCTTGCATGGCACTGGAAGTCTGTTGACGGTAGAGAAGTAGACAAGACGGAAAGAATTTTCCGCGTTCTCGCGGAGAAGCAATAGAGAAGCAGCCATAAGTATTGAAGTGAGGGCTTTGATCGGCACTCTGGTTTCCCTTCAAAACGAATAAATCTTTCGCCTTTTACTAAAGATTTCCGTGGAGGGGAACATTAAATGAGTCTATAAGGTATTTTTCGTAGTGCTCGGCTATTGCTGAGCCATAATCACAAGTAAAACGTAATGTAATTAGCAAGAGGTAGGTTGTGTTGTGAGAATGAAGGGCGTGGAGTAGCGGATCACGTTGGATCAGGTAGATGCTTTTTTTTAATTTGAAAATGCAATTGGCCGTTTCGTAGTATAATGAAACAAGTACATTTGCCCTGAAATGGCTTGCAGTGTGTTAGGCGATTGTGTAAAGAGAGAGAGAGAGAGAGAGCGCTATTTATTGTCCTGGAAACTCTTGGTGAACCCTTTCCGCATCTCAGTTCTAGATGATTTGAGGGTGTTTACTTGCACTGCAGTTGCACAACAGCATATAAGCCGATATTTGGAAGTGAATGATGAATTGAGAGGCTTTGTAATAAATACTAGTATGTGATTAGTAGATTGTGTTTTGAAACCCAAAATTATTTTTACCGCACAAGTTTGTGATTTGTAGGTATGATGTGAGTGAGATTTGGGCTGTAGATGGTGGTTAGTTGGGCAGGATGAGCATTTCAATTGTTTTCAATAGAGTGGATATTAGTGGCACTGGCTTGTTGCCATAATGTGGCATTGGTTCTTTGTTCATAACAGTGTACTCAGTTTTGTAGAAGATTTAGGTGAGAAAGAGACAGTTGTTGAATATGACATAGATAGCTAGAGATGAATTGAGTAGCAATTTCCTGGTAGTTGTAGTTTGGGTATGATGTGTCTCAGTGAGAGATAAATCTTGAAATGGAAGGGTTGTTCCTAGCTACAGTCTTGGAAACTATGTATCTGCTGTTGACTCCAATGTTTTCAAGATTACTTGTGTACAAAATTGGCCAGACTTTGCAGTTTCTTCTTCAGTAAATCAGTGGAAGGTGGTGCAGATAATGGTATAAATGTTCAGTGCCTCCTGTGAGTTGTTGATGCTGCTTGTCTTTTAAGTAAAATTGATAGGGGCTCTTGATTGACCCAGCCATAGACAGAGCTGGTGCATACTTGGCTTGAGAAGACTTTGGCCAGTAAATGATGAAATACCAACACATTGCTCACAACAAAGCTCCTTTCCCTGCATTCTAGTTTCCCTCGGGTATAGAGTGACATGATATTGGCAGATAATCACTTTGATCAGGCTGTTTGTTTTTTTTTTAATGCTCTTTTACCAGAATCCATTCATAGTGATAACTGTGTTCTCTGGTGGAACACGATGAGAACATTGTGTGAAGTGCACAGAAGTAGCTATTTGAGTGTGTGTGAAAATGTGAGGTAACCACTGTTACTCCTAAATTTCTGTGGAATTAAGTTTTCTGTGTGTGTCTGAAAATCCAAGTGGTTCAAGTTGGTAGTTTATTTGTTGCAAGCGAAAAAAGCTTTTTAGTAAACTGAGGCACTAGCATTAGTTTCCTGTTCACTGTGACAAGGAAGCTAGTATAAAAAGTAGTTTGTGGTTTTGTTTGCAAAGAAGTGCTCATGGGATGTAAGCACTGCTTGAGATTATTCTGAGATGATTTTTTGAGGGGGGGGGGGGGAGATTGCTAAACATCTAGCATTTTAGTAAGGAGCTTGTCGGAGTAGTCGTAAAATTGTTATTTTATGAGAAATTTCTTTATTCATAGCACATGGCCATCATAGTTGAAGCATAAAGATTGGCATGGTATGCGTAGGTCTGTAAAATGTCCTGACAGTGATGTTCACAGAGACTTGTTGTATACTTTGATTCTTCATCTGTTTAACAGTAGACATAAGAAATGTATTAGTGGAGCAAGTAGCTGTGAAATTACTGGCGTATGATTGATAGTATGGACGTGGCGCTGAGTGTAAGTGTTTGTTTAGCTGTGGGTGTTTTCATAATTGCCATGTGAGGAAAAGCAATACTCGTGATAGGCGAAAAGAGATACAGAGAGAAACACATTTATTGCGAGTATTATATATCAGCAGCTCTTGGGCGGGTATCAAGCTAGACGCAAAGTGAAACGAAAGAGGAAGTATGCATGAAAGTGGCGATATATCGACAAGAGTTTGCACTGTTAGGGTGAGGTGAATAAACTAGTGCGGTGCGAAAATTTTCGAAGAGAGAGGCGGCTTTAAAGAAAGCACAAGAGTCGTATGAACGCCGTCTTGTGTGTTTGTCTTTCAGTGGCTATTTGGCATGTCTGCTTGCGCCATAGGATGCTACTGTATGTGCCCCAGGCCCCCATCTAGCGGCCGGAGGTGCAAGCGGTGTTTACATACAGTCTCGCGTGAGGCAATGGTCTCTCATTTCGGAAGACAAGAAGCACTGGTAGCGCACAAAATAGCTGAGTGAGATCATGGCGGCCAAGTAAGAGTAGAAGTAGGTTCTTTGCAGAATGTCCGAGCTTAAGAAATTCTTCGATAAGTAAATCGCGAAATGTGAAGAGTGTGTCGTATTCTCGTAGGGCGTGTTGACGGTCTCGTGGCATAAGTAGCGAGCGGTGATAGCTTGCTAGCAAGATCATACTTCACAGGATCATTTCTGTAGTATGTCTTCAACTCTCTCTAGTTCAAAGCTGGAGTAGACGTAACCACGATGATGAGTGGTAGCACTGTCCCTGAGCGTGAGGCTTGCGATCGAGATTCATCGCATCTTGGTTGTAATCGATGATCGTTCACCACATTCTGAGGGATGTGGGAAGGGAATAGCGCTTTCCGAGTGGTGGTTTTATTATATAGAATAGAAGCAAGCATAAGTCATACTTTTGGTATCGGGACCCGCGTCGTTGCAGCAATGTCGCTACAGGTTGTGGAAGGACTTTGATTGCGACATGTCATGAAAGCCTTGTGGGAGTTTCTCGAGTGGCACGGGGACGAGCCATTTGATTTGGCCTGCTCCAAGTGCTAGGCTTGGATGACAACGACGTACTTTTGAGTTACAAGAATGAGTGAGCAACACAAGAAGAGTGCAATTGATGACCATAAACGGCTGACACACAACACAGTCTTGATAATCAGCACTAATGCATGATGTACGGAACATTTAGGAGGAGCGCGTTTGGCTAGCAAACATGAATTGAGTGATTTGCAAGGCACTGTTATCTGCAAGAAGGAATGCATGGAATTCGCAAATGAATAAGACTGGTTCAAATACTATCGACAGAAATTTTATTTCTGTTGTCAACTAGTATTAATTAGTTGTGTGGGAGCAGGGGGATATTTCCCTTGCACCATACATCTACATACAGGTTGCGTCTGATGTGGCCTAGTTTTGCGTTCAAAGAACTATCTAGTTGCCTGTTTTTTCAGTGAACGAGTGTGGTGGGGAGGAGAGAGATTAGTGTTAGATGCAGAGCAGTGCGGGCAGTTAGTTGTGTGTCTGACGGTGGGTCGCCGAGAGGAATTAGGCGTGCTGCCATCTGTCGGCAGGTGAGGTAATGAAGCAGCTTGAATGGTGACAGAAATGATGAAAATAGTTATCTAAAGAGTAATATCGACGACATTTGGCAGACACGTATTTCAGCGCTGACAGTTAGTTTGGGGTGTGTGCTTGCATGGCACTGGAAGTCTGTTGACGGTAGAGAAGTAGACAAGACGGAAAGAATTTTCCGCGTTCTCGCGGAGAAGCAATAGAGAAGCAGCCATAAGTATTGAAGTGAGGGCTTTGATCGGCACTCTGGTTTCCCTTCAAAACGAATAAATCTTTCGCCTTTTACTAAAGATTTCCGTGGAGGGGAACATTAAATGAGTCTATAAGGTATTTTTCGTAGTGCTCGGCTATTGCTGAGCCATAATCACAAGTAAAACGTAATGTAATTAGCAAGAGGTAGGTTGTGTTGTGAGAATGAAGGGCGTGGAGTAGCGGATCACGTTGGATCAGGTAGATGCTTTTTTAATTTGAAAATGCAATTGGCCGTTTCGTAGTATAATGAAACAAGTACATTTGCCCTGAAATGGCTTGCAGTGTGTTAGGCGATTGTGTAAAGAGAGAGAGAGAGAGCGCTATTTATTGTCCTGGAAACTCTTGGTGAACCCTTTCCACATCTCAGTTCTAGATGATTTGAGGGTGTTTACTTGCACTGCAGTTGCACAACAGCATATAAGCCGATATTTGGAAGTGAATGATGAATTGAGAGGCTTTGTAATAAATACTAGTATGTGATTAGTAGATTGTGTTTTGAAACCCAAAATTATTTTTACCGCACAAGTTTGTGATTTGTAGGTATGATGTGAGTGAGATTTGGGCTGTAGATGGTGGTTAGTTGGGCAGGATGAGCATTTCAATTGTTTTCAATAGAGTGGATATTAGTGGCACTGGCTTGTTGCCATAATGTGGCATTGGTTCTTTGTTCATAACAGTGTACTCAGTTTTGTAGAAGATTTAGGTGAGAAAGAGACAGTTGTTGAATATGACATAGATAGCTAGAGATGAATTGAGTAGCAATTTCCTGGTAGTTGTAGTTTGGGTATGATGTGTCTCAGTGAGAGATAAATCTTGAAATGGAAGGGTTGTTCCTAGCTACAGTCTTGGAAACTATGTATCTGCTGTTGACTCCAATGTTTTCAAGATTACTTGTGTACAAAATTGGCCAGACTTTGCAGTTTCTTCTTCAGTAAATCAGTGGAAGGTGGTGCAGATAATGGTATAAATGTTCAGTGCCTCCTGTGAGTTGTTGATGCTGCTTGTCTTTTAAGTAAAATTGATAGGGGCTCTTGATTGACCCAGCCATAGACAGAGCTGGTGCATACTTGGCTTGAGAAGACTTTGGCCAGTAAATGATGAAATACCAACACATTGCTCACAACAAAGCTCCTTTCCCTGCATTCTAGTTTCCCTCGGGTATAGAGTGACATGATATTGGCAGATAATCACTTTGATCAGGCTGTTTTTTTTTTTTTTTAATGCTCTTTTACCAGAATCCATTCATAGTGATAACTGTGTTCTCTGGTGGAACACGATGAGAACATTGTGTGAAGTGCACAGAAGTAGCTATTTGAGTGTGTGTGAAAATGTGAGGTAACCACTGTTACTCCTAAATTTCTGTGGAATTAAGTTTTCTGTGTGTGTCTGAAAATCCAAGTGGTTCAAGTTGGTAGTTTATTTGTTGCAAGCGAAAAAAGCTTTTTAGTAAACTGAGGCACTAGCATTAGTTTCCTGTTCACTGTGACAAGGAAGCTAGTATAAAAAGTAGTTTGTGGTTTTGTTTGCAAAGAAGTGCTCATGGGATGTAAGCACTGCTTGAGATTATTCTGAGATGATTTTTTGAGGGGGGGGGGGGGGGAGATTGCTAAACATCTAGCATTTTAGTAAGGAGCTTGTCGGAGTAGTCGTAAAATTGTTATTTTATGAGAAATTTCTTTATTCATAGCACATGGCCATCATAGTTGAAGCATAAAGATTGGCATGGTATGCGTAGGTCTGTAAAATGTCCTGACAGTGATGTTCACAGAGACTTGTTGTATACTTTGATTCTTCATCTGTTTAACAGTAGACATAAGAAATGTATTAGTGGAGCAAGTAGCTGTGAAATTACTGGCGTATGATTGATAGTATGGACGTGGCGCTGAGTGTAAGTGTTTGTTTAGCTGTGGGTGTTTTCATAATTGCCATGTGAGGAAAAGCAATACTCGTGATAGGCGAAAAGAGATACAGAGAGAAACACATTTATTGCGAGTATTATATATCAGCAGCTCTTGGGCGGGTATCAAGCTAGACGCAAAGTGAAACGAAAGAGGAAGTATGCATGAAAGTGGCGATATATCGACAAGAGTTTGCACTGTTAGGGTGAGGTGAATAAACTAGTGCGGTGCGAAAATTTTCGAAGAGAGAGGCGGCTTTAAAGAAAGCACAAGAGTCGTATGAACGCCGTCTTGTGTGTTTGTCTTTCAGTGGCTATTTGGCATGTCTGCTTGCGCCATAGGATGCTACTGTATGTGCCCCAGGCCCCCATCTAGCGGCCGGAGGTGCAAGCGGTGTTTACATACAGTCTCGCGTGAGGCAATGGTCTCTCATTTCGGAAGACAAGAAGCACTGGTAGCGCACAAAATAGCTGAGTGAGATCATGGCGGCCAAGTAAGAGTAGAAGTAGGTTCTTTGCAGAATGTCCGAGCTTAAGAAATTCTTCGATAAGTAAATCGCGAAATGTGAAGAGTGTGTCGTATTCTCGTAGGGCGTGTTGACGGTCTCGTGGCATAAGTAGCGAGCGGTGATAGCTTGCTAGCAAGATCATACTTCACAGGATCATTTCTGTAGTATGTCTTCAACTCTCTCTAGTTCAAAGCTGGAGTAGACGTAACCACGATGATGAGTGGTAGCACTGTCCCTGAGCGTGAGGCTTGCGATCGAGATTCATCGCATCTTGGTTGTAATCGATGATCGTTCACCACATTCTGAGGGATGTGGGAAGGGAATAGCGCTTTCCGAGTGGTGGTTTTATTATATAGAATAGAAGCAAGCATAAGTCATACTTTTGGTATCGGGACCCGCGTCGTTGCAGCAATGTCGCTACAGGTTGTGGAAGGACTTTGATTGCGACATGTCATGAAAGCCTTGTGGGAGTTTCTCGAGTGGCACGGGGACGAGCCATTTGATTTGGCCTGCTCCAAGTGCTAGGCTTGGATGACAACGACGTACTTTTGAGTTACACAGAATGAGTGAGCAACACAAGAAGAGTGCAATTGATGACCATAACGGCTGACACACAACACAGTCTTGATAATCAGCACTAATGCATGATGTACGGAACATTTAGGAGGAGCGCGTTTGGCTAGCAAACATGAATTGAGTGATTTGCAAGGCACTGTTATCTGCAAGAAGGAATGCATGGAATTCGCAAATGAATAAGACTGGTTCAAATACTATCGACAGAAATTTTATTTCTGTTGTCAACTAGTATTAATTAGTTGTGTGGGAGCAGGGGGATATTTCCCTTGCACCATACATCTACATACAGGTTGCGTCTGATGTGGCCTAGTTTTGCGTTCAAAGAACTATCTAGTTGCCTGTTTTTTCAGTGAACGAGTGTGGTGGGGAGGAGAGAGATTAGTGTTAGATGCAGAGCAGTGCGGGCAGTTAGTTGTGTGTCTGACGTGGGTCGCCGAGAGGAATTAGGCGTGCTGCCATCTGTCGGCAGGTGAGGTAATGAAGCAGCTTGAATGGTGACAGAAATGATGAAAATAGTTATCTAAGAGTAATATCGACGACATTTGGCAGACACGTATTTCAGCGCTGACAGTTAGTTTGGGGTGTGTGCTTGCATGGCACTGGAAGTCTGTTGACGGTAGAGAAGTAGACAAGACGGAAAGAATTTCCGCGTTCTCGCGGAGAAGCAATAGAGAAGCAGCCATAAGTATTGAAGTGAGGGCTTTGATCGGCACTCTGTTTCCCTTCAAAACGAATAAATCTTTCGCCTTTTACTAAGATTTCCGTGGAGGGGAACATTAAATGAGTCTATAAGGTATTTTTCGTATTGCTCGGCTATTGCTGAGCCATAATCACAAGTAAAACGTAATGTAATTAGCAGAGGTAGGTTGTGTTGTGAGAATGAAGGGCGTGGAGTAGCGGATCACGTTGGATCAGGTAGATGCTTTTTAATTTGAAAATGCAATTGGCCGTTTCGTAGTATAATGAAACAAGTACATTTGCCCTGAAATGCTTGCAGTGTGTTAGGACGATTGTGTAAAGAGAGAGAGAGAGAGAGAGCGCGCTATTTATTGTCCTGGAAACTCTTGGTGAACCTTTTCGCATCTCAGTTCTAGATGATTTGAGGGTGTTTACTTGCACTGCAGTTGCACAACAGCATATAAGCCGATATTTGGAAGTGAATGATGAATTGAGAGGCTTTGTAATAAATACTAGTATGTGATTAGTAGATTGTGTTTTGAACCCAAAATTATTTTTACCGCACAAGTTTGTGATTTGTAGGTATGATGTGAGTGAGATTTGGGCTGTAGATGGTGGTTAGTTGGGCAGGATGAGCATTTCAATTGTTTTCAATAGAGTGGATATTAGTGGCAAACTGGCTTGTTGCATAATGTGGCATTGGTTCTTTGTTCATAACAGTGTACTCAGTTTTGTAGAAGATTTAGGTGAGAAAGAGGACAGTTGTTGAATATGACATAGATAGCTAGAGATGAATTGAGTAGCAATTTCCTGGTAGTTGTAGTTTGGGTATGATGTGTCTCAGTGAGAGATAAATCTTGAAATGGAAGGGTTGTTCCTAGCTACAGTCTTGGAAACTATGTATCCTGCTGTTGACTCCAATGTTTTCAAGATTACTTGTGTACAAAATTGGCCAGACTTTGCAGTTTCTTCTTCAGTAAATCAGTGGAGGTGGTGCAGATAATGGTATAAATGTTCAGTGCCTCCTGTGAGTTGTTGATGCTGCTTGTCTTTTAAGTAAAATTGATAGGGGCTCTTGGATTGACCCAGCCATAGACAGAGCTGGTGCATACTTGGCTTGAGAAGACTTTGGCCAGTAAATGATGAAATACCAACACATTGCTCACAACAAAGCTCCTTTCCCTGCATTCTAGTTTCCCCTCGGTATAGAGTGACATGATATTGCAGATAATCACTTTGATCAGGCTGTTTGTTTTTTTTTTAATGCTCTTTTACCAGAATCCATTCATAGTGATAACTGTGTTCTCTGGTGGAACACGATGAGAACATTGTGTGAAGTGCACAGAAGTAGCTATTTGAGTGTGTGTGAAAATGTGAGGTAACCACTGTTACTCCTAAGTTTCTGTGGAATTAAGTTTTCTGTGTGTGTCTGAAAATCCAAGTGGTTCAAGTTGGTAGTTTATTTGTTGCAAGCGAAAAAAGCTTTTTAGTAAACTGAGGCACTAGCATTAGTTTCCTGTTCACTGTGACAAGGAAGCTAGTATAAAAAGTAGTTTGTGGTTTTGTTTGCAAAGAAGTGCTCATGGGATGTAAGCACTGCTTGAGATTATTCTGAGATGATTTTTTGAGGGGGCGGGGGGGGGAGATTGCTAAACATCTAGCATTTTAGTAAGGAGCTTGTCGGAGTAGTCGTAAAATTGTTATTTTATGAGAAATTTCTTTATTCATAGCACATGGCCATCATAGTTGAAGCATAAAGATTGGCATGGTATGCGTAGGTCTGTAAAATGTCCATGACAGTGATGTTCACAGAGACTTGTTGTATACTTTGATTCTTCATCTGTTTAACAGTAGACATAAGAAATGTATTAGTGGAGCAAGTAGCTGTGAAATTACTGGCGTATGATTGATAGTATGGACGTGGCGCTGAGTGTAAGTGTTTGTTTAGCTGTGGGTGTTTTCATAATTGCCATGTGAGGAAAAGCAATACTCGTGATAGGCGAAAAGAGATACAGAGAGAAACACATTTATTGCGAGTATTATATATCAGCAGCTCTTGGCGGGTATCAAGCTAGACGCAAAGTGAAACGAAAGAGGAAGTATGCATGAAAGTGGCGATATATCGACAAGAGTTTGCACTGTTAGGGTGAGGGTGAAATAAAAGTGCGGTGCGAAAATTTTCGAAGAGAGAGGCGGCGTTAAGAAAGCACAAGAGTCGTATGAACGCCGTCTTGTGTGTTTGTCTTTCAGTGGCTATTTGGCATGTCTGCTTGCGCCATAGGATGCTACTGTATGTGCCCCAGGCCCCCATCTAGCGGCCGGAGGTGCAAGCGGTGTTTACATACAGTCTCGCGTGAGGCAATGGGTCTCTCATTTCGGAAGACAAGAAGCACTGGTAGCGCACAAAATAGCTGAGTGAGATCATGGCGGCCAAGTAAGAGTAGAAGTAGGTTCTTTGCAGAATGTCCGAGCTTAAGAAATTCTTCGATAAGTAAATCGCGAAATGTGAAGAGTGTGTCGTATTCTCGTAGGGCGTGTTGACGGTCTCGTGGCATAAGTAGCGAGCGGTGATAGCTTGCTAGCAAGATCATACTTCACAGGATCATTTCTGTAGTATGTCTTCAACTCTCTCTAGTTCAAAGCTGGAGTAGACGTAACCACGATGATGAGTGGTAGCACTGTCCCTGAGCGGTGAGGCTTGCGATCGAGATTCATCGCATCTTGGTTGTAATCGATGATCGTTCACCACATTCTGAGGGATGTGGGGAAGGGAATAGCGCTTTCCGAGTGGTGGTTTTATTATATAGAATAGAAGCAAGCATAAGTCATACTTTTGGTATCGGGACCCGCGTCGTTGCAGCAATGTCGCTACAGGTTGTGGAAGGACTTTGATTGCGACATGTCATGAAAGCCTTGTGGGAGTTTCTCGAGTGGCACGGGGACGAGCCATTTGATTTGGCCTGCTCCAAGTGCTAGGCTTGGATGACAACGACGTACTTTTGAGTTACAAGAATGAGTGAGCAACACAAGAAGAGTGCAATTGATGACCATAAACGGCTGACACACAACACAGTCTTGATAATCAGCACTAATGCATGATGTACGGAACATTTAGGAGGAGCGCGTTTGGCTAGCAAACATGATTGAGTGATTTGCAAGAAGGAATGCATGGAATTCGCAAATGAATAAGACTGGTTCAAATACTATCGACAGAAATTTTATTTCTGTTGTCAACTAGTATTAATTAGTTGTGTGGGAGCAGGGGGATATTTCCCTTGCACCATACATCTACATACAGGTTGCGTCTGATGTGCGCTAGTTTGCGTTCAAAGAACTATCTAGTTGCCTGTTTTTTCAGTGAACGAGTGTGGTGGGAGGAGAGAGATTAGTGTTAGATGCAGAGCAGTGCGGGCAGTTAGTTGTGTGTCTGACGGTGGGTCGCCGAGAGGAATTAGGCGTGCTGCCATCTGTCGGCAGGTGAGGTAATGAAGCAGCTTGAATGGTGACAGAAATGATGAAAATAGTTATCTAAAGAGTAATATCGACGACATTTGGCAGACACGTATTTCAGCGCTGACAG